>NC_079393.1:7577772-7612772 GCF_029220125.1 Pseudoliparis swirei | reverse complement strand
AGTTTTCTTAAGCTGTAAGCCATAATCAGCAATATTAAAAGAATAAAAAACTTGCAATATTTCAGTTGATTTGTAATGAATCCAGAATGCATGACATTTTTGTTTTTTTAATTGCATTACAGAAAATAAAGAACTTCATCACAATATTCTAATTTTCTGAGACAGTCCTGTATATATATATATATATATATATATGTGTATATATATATATATGTATATATACATATATATATATATGTATATATACATATATATATATATGTGGATGTATGTATATTTATATATATATATATATATATATATATCTAAAAGTCACGATCGTAGTTGCTTGTGGTTTTCATACCCTGGTAAAATCATTTATTTCCCACACAGTTTTTCATTTCACTCGTCGGTCTTCACTGGAAACCTCCTCGTCCAAATCTTTAGTTAATTTGGCAGTTAGCGCGGTGTCACAAAGAGTTCACCCGTCATTAGTGCACTTGTTAGGAGTGCGCTGCTCTCCAATCTCCTCTCTCCGTGTGGTGGGAACGAGCAGTTTCTGTCTCTGTTCTCCTAAAAAATAATGACAGGTTGTGAAACTTCGGCGTCATTAACGCTAAACAAGGGCGGCACTTTTTCCGAGGTCACGGGGACGTCGGCAATCTTTTTTTTTTTTTGCCGGGATTCTTTTTCCCCAGCTCTCACACTTTTCATTCACGTGTACCTTTCGAAGGTCTGTGGCGGCATCCCGCCGTAGAAGGCTACTTTAAACAAGCAATGTGTCCACAAACAAAAGACATTGTGGGCGCATGAGAGAGACTGTATTTGCTTTCCACATTCCTGCGTCTATATACACAAACATGCCCTTTTTCCCTGTGTTTTTGGTGAAAGAAATGCAGAAGTAGAGGGGGTGATATCTACAGTATCTCTCTGGTCTATCTTTTCGTTCTCCCTCTCTGTCTATGTGGCCGCACAGACATCAAACATGGCTGGCTCCCTCGGTTCCGTCTTTGTCGTCGGCTCCTCGTGGGCACTGGGGCTTTGATGTGGCCGGGTTGCTGCTATTGTCTCCAGCATGTCTTGATCAGTGCCCATTGATCTGGGAAGGAGGAGACGGGGGGGGCGAAAAACAACTAGAGTGGGAAACGGGGGGGGGGGGGGGGGAAGGAAAACGATTGCATCAGTAAGTGAAGAGGGGTCCATGTATGAGCTTTTGGTTGGAATAACTATCCTTTTCATTTGCCTGTCAACAGAATTATACATATATATGTATATATATATGTATATGTATGTATATTTATATATAGACATATATGTATATATATATATGTATGTATATTTATATATATACATATATATTTATATATATGTATATGTATGTATATTTATATATATATACACATATATATTTATATATGTATATATATATACACATATATATATTTATATATATATACACATATATGTATTTATATATATATATACACACATACATACATATATATTTATATATATATACACATATATATTTATATATATATATATACAACTAAGAATCTAATAATTGTGAGTTCATCTGGGGGGAAATGCACGGTGCTCTCCAAAGTAGTACAAAAAAGTTTTTAAAAAAGAGGACGGTTAACAGTTTGCCAAAGAAAATGAACGTCTCTACGGAAACAACCTCAAGAGTGTGAGCACAGCATGTTCACGAGCAATAATCTCGTGAGGAACACAGAGTTTCGGGTGGAAACCAGCGGCGGTTTAGATTTCCCACCAGACGGAACTCCTTTTTTATTTTCCTCACGGGAGAATTTCTTGCGTTGGAAGTGCTCAGAAGCCCATTCATTTAAAAAATAAAAATAAACTCATTGAGTGAAGGAACTTGGCTGTGATGATACGGTGTCTCTCACTTATAATTCTCACCACGCCACCCTCTGGCATGCCATCGCGTTGAGATCAAACATTCCTGAAAGAATGCAGTCATCTTATCCTCCCGAAGATATGATAAAGGGATGTCTGTTTTTGGAGGAGAACAGAGGAGCACATCTCTTTGATGGACCAAAGCACCAGTCATAAAGCTTATCTCTCTCACACACACACACACACACACACACACACACACAGACCAGACCGTAGCACATTGATGTCTAAGGCTGCTCTTTCCTGACTGACTCCAAGGTTATTGCAGCGCACCATGGAAGCACAGGATATTTGACGGTCCCCCTGCCAAATAAAGAGCCGAGGGGGGTGGGGGATGCGGGAGAGTTGCCATTGACAACTCCGAGATCTCCAAAGTGACCATCGGAAAATGTTTTGAAAAAAAAGAAAGAGAAAACTTATTAAGAGAGAAGGTTCCAGGGGAGGCCACGGGGAGGCCGCGGGGGCTAAATCCGTCACAGCTTTTCAAGAAAGGGACAAGGCCAGTCCATGACTCCAGCAGCTCCAGCTTTTATACGACCTCTACAGTCGACCTGATGAAGAATAATAGCGAGTCTGTATGAAAAGAGCCAGGAGTCCGGCCTTCCCAATGGAGAATGAATCACAGCGCGCGGGACAATGGAAAAAAAACATGTAGGCGACGTCGTGGGCGAGAGCCGAGCTTTGCTGGGTTAGGCTATCCCCGGGATACGCTGTGCGTCCGAGAAAAGAGGGGAGGGAGGGGGGAGGGGAAGTTGGTGGTGGTGGTGGGGGGGGGGGGGAGCCAGAGCCAGCAAGTGTTTGAAGGGCAGCATCAGCAGAGAGAGAGAGAGATGCAGAAATTACATTCCTCCAGTTGCTTTGTGCCAAATGTTGAATGGAGCGGAGTAGTTATTCTCCGTGTTATTCTTTTAATCGGACTTACCCAACGAACACGTGTGCGCTTTTTGTGTGTCAAACGCAAGAAACCGCATGTGTTTTTTTTTTCTTCTTCTCCCCAATTATGCCCGAACCTCCGACTCACACAGAAAAGAGGCGGAAACACCCCCCCCCCCCCAAACACTTCCTTATCCTGATCGACAGTGGAGAGCAAGGAGGTGTGTGTGTGTGTGTGTGGGGGGGGGGGGTAGACTTTTCTTTTTTCTCTTTTAAATAGGGCCTCAAGCTCTTTATGTTTGGTATTGTTTGTGTGCATTTCCCCCTATAGTTTGGGCAGGCCTCGCATGGAGGGCAGGAGGAGAAGAAGAAGGAAGAAGAAGAAGAAAAAGGCAGCGGCAGCACGACGGCCTTTGATGTTCATGTTTTACGGCCCCGTGTAAACGCATTGTCTGTTAAGCCCCTTTGTTATCCCGCTGCCTAATTAAGACCTGAGAGCAACTTGTTGACTCCACAAAGGCGCTGGTTCGCGGAGGGGGGAGGGCGCTGTCTGTGTGTCGAGGGTGTGTGCGTGCGTGTGTTTGTGCACGCGGGTGTGTGTGTCGCCTTTGATTGGGACGTAGTTTGAGAGAGAAAAAGTCCTTTGCTCCGACCGATTTAAGCGTAGACTTTTGACATAAGAATGGAGCCATTCATTTTCTGGTTGAGGGCCGTTTGAGTGGAGAATAACTCATCTCTGGCTGCAGTTAAGCTCAGAGCAACGGAAGCACACACACACACACACACACACACACACACACACATACAGTGCTTTTCGGATTCATGCATGCCATCGCTTGTTTTAAATGCATTTCCCATTCAATTCGGCCATCTTCCTCTGAGTCTCTCTGGTGATGTCAGTTTGCCTTTGATCCCCCCCCCCCACACACACACCTCTCCGCAGATCGGCTGCTCCGAGACACACACACACACACACTGTCCCCGCGGCTCACCAGTTTAACTTTGATGTCTCAGATGCCAACAGATGGCGGAAAGGTCACCCGTCTCTCAGACGTACTGTGTATGAAATAGAAGACAGATAGGGAGACGGGTATAAACACACGGGAGCAAGTCGGGGGATACTTTTACTATATATTTATTGTCTGAATAAATGCTCTGATGAAACCGCATTATTGGCGCTACGTCTTTCTCTATTATCGAACATCAATACGGGCTTTTCAACAATCTAGTGCGTTGACACTGGCCGTATTGAAGGGGGTGGTGAACACTGATCCATTGGACCACATCGCCTCTTTGCAGCTGCACTGATTTGTCATCTGTGATCTTCGGATCCCTGAAACTATGTATTTGTTGTTTAAAGACAAACTTTCCAACCCTCCTAATGTTACCCTGGGATTTCCCCTCTCCCAGTGACCTCCCGGGGTCGCATTCCTCCCGTATTACTACCATATCATGGAAAATGAATGTTCCTCTTCGTCATCACAAGCTGTTTCTGTCACTGCACGGCGTGCGTACGCCCAGCTGTTTCCACCCAGACAACAACATGACTAAAGCAAAGGCTCTTTCCTGGCTGCTGCTGGACTAAGGGGAAGAAATATTGAAAACGGGGGCACAAAATGAATGAATGAGGAAATTAATAAATAAAAATAAATGATAGTAGAGATTCATGCAAGTTCACACCAGAGGGGGCAAATCCTTCTGTTTTCCTTCCAGAGAATTAAATGTTCAATATTTTTTTTCCGCAGTTTACTACAATTCAACAGAATGAAGAAAACAGCTGTTGAAAATCCGCTTTATTTTAAAAAAAATTGCTCCCTATTTTTATGAGGCATCCAGATTGAAAAGTATATTTAGAAGTGCTCAGGAGGACATGGTTATTTCCAGGCCATGAAAAGTCATGGAAATGTGTTATAATCACATGTTCATTTACGCCGAGTTTGAAATAATTAATCTGTTTTTTAAAGAAAGACGCTCAAAATATAAGTCGGCGTACGCTATCAATATGCACACTTTTCAAAAATGTTCATGTTAATACCGAGATTTCAGTTTGGTCATGGAAATTTGGTTTAAAGTCATGGAAAAGTCCTGGAAATCCACTGGTCAAAGGGTGTAAGAATCCTGTGGACATTTAAAAATACAATACTATACGTATTAATTGGATGCTTACACAAGACCCTTTCGTCCTTCCTTATCTATTTGTTTGTCTTCTTTTTTTCTTCCTTTTGACAATAATTTCTTGGCACATGTGAAATACAAAAAAGATGATTTCGATGTCACTTTCACAAACATATTTCTTTCCTTGGTAGACCGTTAGCCGTTAGCTAGCCAGTCGGTCTCAACAGAGAGACGCACTAAATTATGCTTATGATGTCACTTTCACAAACATATTTCTGTCCTTGGTAGACATAAAAACAAAGAATGCCTTTCTCCAAATTCACGATGTACCGCTGTTTGCTGGGCTCTCGGGGCGCGTCCTTCTGTGCCGGCGCAAAGTATTTGTGTGTTTTCAATCACTCGGACCTCTGAAATCCAGTCGCTCACACGATCAGTCGCTGTTTTCTCTTCATCTATTTCCACTCAAAGCACACAAATACATGAATGACCCTGCAACGCTGCTCTAGTTTAGGAAACCTCTCCGACCTCTATCCCTCTCCCTCCCTAGTCTCCCCCTTGTCTGATGTATTTCTCTGTTTGGATGTACACTCTCCCAAAAATGTTCAATGTTATTTAATTTGAAAAACGGGATGGTATATGTTGAATACTACACCTGTGCTGATGTATACTTTGTAAATTAAGATACTGTCCAAAAACCAAAAAGAAAAAAAAACTTTTAAAAAAGAAAGAAAAAAAGCACACAACACGTTGCCGTCACACTTCCGAGGCCGTGTTTTTACTTCTTCTCCTTTGCTTTCTGACGAATAAATCACATGAGCACCATGAGAGCCTCCTCGCAAGAAACAAACAAACACAAGTGCACGCCATCCAGCCGCTACGGCACGCAAGTGTGACTTTGTGTTGTTTGCTTCCAGTGGTTTTCTGTCTCAGTGTTTGGCTCCATACCGGTGGCTTTTCATTTGTGTTGACTCAGATGTGCTGCTTTGAAAAGTCGAGGGACTTGTGTTGTTGGTGTTTCGGGACTCCTCTTCATGCAAACCGAGTCTGGCCTCCTTCTGTTTCACGTTGCGTCTCAGTGTCGTAGTTGTGACTGATATGGCAGAAAGCAGCAGTTAATCTATGTTTACACACAATTAGATGTTTACTGTATTTATTACCTTTGCATTGAAAATGCGGAAGGTTATGTTTTGATCGCCGTGTATTTATTTATTTATTTGTATGCGTGTTACTCGCATAACTAAAAAAGTATTAAACCGAATTGCATGGAATTTGGTGGGATGATTGGTTATTATACTGGGACCATTTGATTAGATTTTGGGATCGATCGGGTCAAAGGTCAAGGTCATGAAAAGGTCAAAATCTTCTTTTTACCATAGCGCGGTCAATTTTTATCCAATTGGCATGCAACTATTGCCAACATTTTCATAATTCAATGTCCAATCATGTGATATGTGAAGGTATGCGCTCTACCGAGTGCCCGTTCTAGTTTGTGTGTGTGTGGGTGCACTCTCCTGTTAGCGTCACATACAGTATGTTGCTCTTGCGTCGTCCACACACTGTCCATTAAAAGCAGCCAGGGCCAATGAGACTGTGACTGCAGCCATGCAGCTTTTCTTGTCTTTTATTTCTCCTTCTGTTTAAAATGTATCTTGTCAAAAGCCAAGGAGTCATCTAAAGCCCCCGGGCGGGGCATCGCTGTTTCACCTCCAGACTAAACCAGTGTCCCTTTCTGCCGCAGGTTGTCCCACGCCCAGAGGTCGGCCGTAAAAGTCTTCCGCAGGATGCAGTACTTTGTGGCCAGGACGAAATTTCAGGTAGGCAAAAGCATTCGGCAGAGTTAAGGGGAGCAAAAGAGGGGGATGATGCAGAGACAAAGAGAGAGGGACGCAGTGAGAGTGAGAGAAGTGTGTGTGCGTGTGTGTGTACGTGTGTGTAAATGCCTGAAACTTGCACCTGCATGTCGTCTTTGTGCTCACTTCAGTTCAGGCGTAGTGTCAAGGGAAGTCTATACTAACCTGTCTCTGGGGCTGCAGGAGGAATTCACTTACTGTACTGCACTCACAACAACACTTGCAGAAATTCACCCACACACACACACACACACACACACTCACTCACTCACACAGCAGGTCATTGCCTCACGCGGCTCTAAAGGCAGCACAACTAGGTTCAAACGTTCTGTGCAGTGAATTATTTCAGTAAAAAAAGGAAAACCTAATCATGTCTGAGATACTTTGGCCGTCGTGTTTGTGCCTCGTGTTATTGTCGAGTGGTCCCTATATTCGTACCGTTTTCCAAGTGGTCGATATGTTTTCAATTATGGCCTGAGTGATCTCAGCTGCAGAGGCTGTGTGGACCAGGGATACCCTAAAGAGTTCACTGGGTTCTTTCTGATGCCCAAGGGGGTTGGGGATGTTTTCAGGGGCCAAGCAACAGCGGCTATGGTTGACAATGGCTTTTGTCTCCATGTGTGTGTTGTGTGTCTGCACGTGTGTGTGCGCGTGTGTGTGTGTGTGTGTGTGTGTGATCCGCAGCAATCGCGGAAGCCCTACGATGTGCGAGACGTGATCGAGCAATATTCCCAGGGTCACCTCAACATGATGATCCGCATCAAGGAGCTGCAGAGAAGGTGATGTCTTTGACCTCTTTCTTCAACTTTTTTCTCTTCTCCACATTCGTGTTTCTACATTATGTTGGATATACACGTGGGCGGACGAGGCGCGACAATGGTTTAACCCTCCTGTTACCTTCACATTTACCAACATATTTTACCCTCAGGGTCAATTTGACCCCAGCAATTAAAACCTCCAGAAAATTATTAGAATTAATATTGTTTCCCAAGTTTAAGTGTGAGGTACTTTATGTTTGTTTGTTGACTACCTAAATAGCCCTTTAAATATATAAAAAAGTTGATATTTCTTATATGTTTGACGCAGTGAAAAACAGCCTGGGGTCAATTTGACCCGAAAGAACACCGACGTTAAACATTGAATGGGGTCAAATTGACCCTAAAGGTAACAGGAGGGTTAAGACATTTTAAATTTTTTTTTTTAAAACGCCGCCCCTGCAGAAACAGGGGCAATTCCAAAAGACGCGATGCAAATGAAGACAACGCGCTGCGAGGCAAAACAAATAGGTTGACGGCGAACACTCTGAAAACACACAAACCCAGCAACCAAAAGCACCAGAAAAATGCTAAATAGTCAGTCAACACAACGGGCGCCTTCCAGATACATATATACGGTTTATACACTACCGTTCAAAAGTTTGGGGTCACTTAGAAATGTCTTTATTTTTCAAAGAAAAGCACTGTTTTTTCAATAAAGATAACATTAATCAAAAATACACACTATACATTGTTAATGTGGTAAATGACTATTCCAGGTGGAAGTGTCTGGTTTCTAATGAAATATCTCCATAGGTGTATAGAGGCCCATTTCCATCAACTATCACTCCAGTGTTCTAATGGTACATTGTGTTTGATAATCGCCTTAGAAGACTAATGTCTGATTAGAAAACCCTTGTGCAATTATGTTAGCACAGCTGAAAACAGTTATGCTGGTGATCTAAGCTATACAACTGGCCTTCCTTTGAGCTTGAAGTTTGAAGAACAAAATGAATACTTCAAATATTAATCTTTATTTCTAACCTTGTCAATGTCTTGACTATATTTTCTATTCAATTTTCAATTCATTTAATAAATAAAAGTGAGTTTTCATGGAAGACACGAAATTGTCTGGATGACCCCAAACTTTTGAACGGTAGTGTACGTTTGGCCATCGTCTTTAAATATATCATCAAAGTAACAAGCTAATGCTATAGCTACGTAAAGATGTCGCTTTTTTTTCTTCGAATATATATATTTTTTTAAATGGTCAAATGTTTAAAAAATAATAATGATCACCTCTGTGCTCCACATTTCACACACTCCAGCTGTTCCCCTTAAGCCCTCCCACTCTACGTGGCTGTTTTCAGCGCGTTGGCTCTTGATCTCGTTGTTTTTGTCATTCCGCGGCACGTTTTCCTCGTTTTGCGGGACGTCTCCGTTGTTTTCTCCGTTAAGTATTTTGCAGGTTTTTTTTCTGAAGCTGACGCATGTTCCTCCTCATGAACACATTGCCACCTCACTTGAGCTTTATTAAAGTCCCAAACTACTTTTCCTGCAACTTTTCTCTGCATTTTCTACGTGATTTTGCCCCGCCCCTTGAAAGGGGCTAAGGTAATACATTGGGTCAAACATATGTCAGTACGTAAAAACACCTTTTTGAAGTAATTCAGCTGAAACGCGGGTAACGCGCTGTGAAAATTCTGAGCAGGCCATCACCACGTGTCAGTAAATCAAGAAAAGATGGATTCCTTGATTATTTCTTTCTTTCAATCATTTTATTTTAAGTTTTTGCAAGTTACACCAGACAATCAAAAACAACAACGGATAAATCAAAATTACATAACAACCAACTCTACGAACAATCAGACGAGGAAGAAAAAAAAAGAAAAAAATATAATAACAAACAAAAGAAAAAAGAAAATTATTGATTATTTCTTACAACTTAAAACAAGCTGCGACGATGTAAATACAAAGAATCCTAAAGCCAAGAGTCTTCAATAAACACAATTTAATCTCTCGTAAAATTCTACACAGGAAGAGTTATTGTTTATTGTCATTTATTCCCCCCCCCCCCTCCGACCAAAAAGAAAAAGAGTAATTCCAAATGTAAAAATTTGACGGACAATCCAAAGAAAAAGATGATGCCACTCACCACTTCTGTCGCCACCATGAAGGGAAGAGCGCCCGAGACAGAAGAGAACGCTTTGAACTGCTTCGGCACATCGACGACTAACAGTCCACATGTGCGATGGAAACCTCTTGCGAGACCGATTGTTTATTTTGAAAGCCCGACAGCTCAATACGAACATTAATTTATTCATCACTTTAAAGCGTGCATGTGGGTAAGCAGTAAATACCGTTCAAGATGACGCCATTTGTTTAATTGTATTGGCTCAGTAAATTGGCTTATATTATGTTACTGTTTTGTTCATGACCTGGAATAATGTGCTGTTTACTCCACTGAATCTGGCCAGTGTGTTCCCCTTCCCCTCTTTAATTACTCCTCTCGTTTTCCCCCAGACTCGACGGCACACTGGGGAAGCCGGGAATGTTTCTTCCAGGTAAATACACGGAAAACACAACAATCTGCATCTGATGGACAGCCGTCACTCCTCGGCCCACCCCTGTGTTTACGTCCCACACATACACAAGCGGAGCCAGACTAAATATGAGAGGAAGAGCGGCCCCTGATGTGTGTGTGTGTGTGTGTGTGTGTGTGTTTCACCGTGCTTGTGTGCATGTGCTAGCAATGTGTGTGTGCACATGTCCACGTGGGTGTACATGTGTGGAAGTATTTCAGAGTGTATCCATTAGTTTGGTAATTAAAAATGAAATAGGAAATTATCATTTCCAGTAGTTTGTTCTAATAATTTAGATCATCAGTTATTACCTTCGCATTGAAAATGCGGACGGTTATGTTTTGATCGCCATTTATTTATTTATTTGTATGCGTGTTCCTCGCATAACTAAAAAAGTATTGAACCGAATCGCATGAAATTTGGTGGGATGATTGGTTATTATCCGGGGACCATTTGATTAGATTTTGGGATCGATCGGGTCAAAGGTCAAGGTCATGGAAAGGTCAAAATCTTCATTTTACCATAGCACGGTCAATATGTATCCAATTGGCATGCAACTAATGCCAATATGTTCATAATTCAATGCCCAATCTTGTGATATGCGAAGGTATGCGCTCTACCGAGTGCCCATTCTAGTTTTCTTTTAGATCATATGATTTGTCCATTTGTTAATGAAATGTTGAAGAATAAAAGAATGAAGAAATGATTTCTTGAATCAACAAGCATAATGTGGGTCTTGTTTTAAACTGAAACTGACTTAACACACTTTATTATAGTGGAATAGACTTTTATTAATAGCTGATATCTCTTATTTGTTCAATTCAAATAGGATTGCAGTTCGGCTACATGCATGAAGAATAGCGTGAATGAAATCAAATGGGAAAAATACCAGTGCTTAATAGACATATTTCTATAATTATTGTGCCAAAAAAACTATAGCGCTTCCGTGTTAACTGAGAATGATATCAGCGGGACGAATATGTCCCCCGCTACCTGATTGGTTTAAGCAAAACTATATAAAACAAACCCCCTTCCTTAACAAATATATATTTTAAAAAGAGCTTACCTGTTGAATGAATACAGTGGAAAAGAAAATGGCAATTGAGTATGTTGATCTGAAACCTTATGAAGTTATAACGAATGCAAGTTAAGTATAATTATTACCTTCGCATTGAAAATGCGGAAGGTTATGTTTTGATCGCCGTGTATTTATTTATTTATTTATTTCTTTATTTGTATGCGTTTTACTCGCATAACTAAAAAAGTCTTTAACCGAATCACATGAAATTTGGTGGGATGATTGGTTATTATCCGGGGACCATTTGATTAGATTTTGGGATCGATCGGGTCAAAGGTCAAGGTCATGAAAAGGTCCAAATCTTCTTGAATCGCATGAAATTTGGTGGGATGATTTGTTATTATCCGGGGACCATTTGATTCAATTTTTGGATCAATCGGGTCAAAGGTCAAGGTCATGGAAAGGTCAAAATCTTATTTTTACCATAGCACGGTCAATTTCTATCCAAGTGGCATGCAACTAATGCCAACATTTTCATAATTCAATGCCCAATCTTGTGATATGCGAAGGTATGCGCTCTACCGAGTGCCCGTTCTAGTTCAATTATGTTTTAAAGATTTAATTTACACTTCACTTTCTTAAAATTAATAAATGGTGGCCAGTATGAAAAGTTTCAATCTAAACAATCTCCAAAGTAGCTTTTAAAGTCGCGACCCACCCGACCCCCGCGACCCCCCTTCCCCCTTTTCCTCCTTTTCCGATTCCCAGCCGCTCAGTGAACGTCTCTTGGCGCAGATAAGCAGTCGGACAAAGGGCAGGGTTAAGAAAACGGAGCTACGCCACACACACGTCATGCACACATGTCCATGTCCACACGTCATGTCCACACGTCATGCACACATGCCATACGCAAACAGTATAAATGAATGCCGATCCACACACATCTGTGAAATCACCATTTTTACACTTTTGAAAAATGGAGTTACGGCATGTTTTTTAGGCCGACATAACTCTTCCATGACGTGCATTTAGCGTCCGCGTTTCAACAGGGGGCTGTAAACTGCCACTTTGAACCGCGTCCACACAACAACAACAAAAGAATGAATGGATGGTTTCACTCAGAATCCTTCAGGGCTCCTCCTGTAACGGACCATGTTGTGTTTGTGACGTGTGCGTCAGCGTGACCAAATGTACAAGTATGCATCTGTTATGGGAAAGAAATTCAGGAGTACATATGTCATGCCATCGAGGAAAATGCATTAATATTAATATTGCCACTTGATGTTTGTTTGTGTCCATGTTTGATTGTCAATTTTTTTATTTCATTCTTCAGGAAAAGGAGAAGATAAAGAATACCCAACGATTGGAGCGCGACTCATCAGGCTAGAAGATAAGGTAAGCACACTCGTGCTGCTCTGTGTGTGTGCGTGTGTGTGTGTGTGCGTGTGTGTGTGTGTGAGTAAGAGAGATAAGCAGAAGTATGCGCCTGTGACTGCATCACTGTGTGTGCGTGACGCTCTGTTATCAGATGAATGCGTGCGGTGGAATCTTTTGATATGACAAAAAAACAACCTGCATTCTCTGCGCTGGATTCATGGTCAATCTGTTTTTTAAATGTATTCATGAATTTAAATGATTGTCATTCCAACTCCCATTGGAAGCGGAGTCGTTTTTATGACTTTGTTCTCCCCTGCAATCCCAGGTACGTCGGGGCGGTGACGATTTTTGAACGTTTTTGTTTCTATAAGTGAACATTAGAGGGGCTGAAGTCTGAATACAGTGAGGCGTAGCCAACAGATAACCGCGGCTGTGACCGGTCGTGAGTGAATGCGTCCGCCTTCCCGTCTCTCCGTCTTTACCGCTCAAATGTGGTCAAGCGTGTTTTAGTTTTTTCACACCACTGGTGATGTCACAGGCCTCTTTTCGCCCGAGTCGTTCTCACACCTGACAGTAGATGACAACATACTCCTACACAATAGAACAATGCATTCTAGAGCCACTTCTTTTCTATTCGAGTCAGGATTTCCTCCACATTTACCGTCCCACGTCTGCCCGCTCATCCACGCTGATGTTCTCATGATATTCTCTGATGTTCTCTGATGTTCTCTGATGTTCTCATGATGTTCTCTGATGTTCTCATGATGTTCGCATGCCTTTGGCTGAGCTCGGACCCCTTTTTGTTCGCGGTAATGGCCTTGAACCAACGTCCTCTCCGAGCCTGAAGACCTCCCTCTGTGATTGAGTTACGGCCCATTTGCTCAGGGCTTCATGTTGTGATCGCAATCTCCTGATTGGAAACATAAACCTGCGTTCAGACGTGCCTACCCTACCTATGACTCTCTCTCTCTCTCTCTCTCGCTTTCACTTTCTTCTCTCTCCCCACCGTGCCGTGACGCAAAGGCAAAATATCAACAATGCATGGAGGATTGAGAAACAAATCGGTGGAACCCTCCTGACCCTCCGTAACAATGTGCAACCGATCACTGTTCCTCTCACCAGAACTGCATTAGCGTGCACTGGCCTGCATTGGTGTGGATTAGCGTGCATTGGCTTCCATTGGCGTGCATTAGCCTCCATTGGCGTGCATTGGCCTCCATTGGCGTGCATTGGCCTCCATTGGCGTGCATTAGCCTCCATTGGCGTGCATTAGCTTCCATTGGCGTGCATTAGCTTCCATTGGCGTGCATTAGCCTCCATTGGCGTGCATTGGCCTCCATTGGCGTGCATTGGCCTCCATTGGCGTGCATTGGCCTCCATTGGCGTGCATTAGCCTCCATTGGCGTGCATTAGCTTCCATTGGCGTGCATTAGCCTCCATTGGCGTGCATTGGCCTCCATTGGCGTGCATTAGCCTCCATTGGCGTGCATTAGCCTCCATTGGCATGCATTGGCCTCCATTGGCGTGCATTAGCCTCCATTGGCATGCATTAGCCTCCATTGGCGTGCATTGGCCTCCATTGGCGTGCATTAGCCTCCATTGGCATGCATTGGCCTCCATTGGCGTGTATTAGCCTCCATTGGCGTGCATTGGCCTCCATTGGCGTGCATTGGCCTCCATTGGCGTGCATTCACCTCCATTGGCGTGCATTAGCCTCCATTGGCATGCATTGGCCTCCATTGGCGTGCATTAGCCTCCATTGGCATGCATTCGCCTCCATTGGCGTGCATTAGCCTCCATTGGCGTGCATTCGCCTCCATTGGCGTGCATTAGCCTCCATTGGCGTGCATTCGCCTCCATTGGCGTGCATTGGCCTCCATTGGCGTGCATTGGCCTCCATGGCCTCCATGGCGTGCATTGGCCTCCATGGCTCTGCAAACCTGTGGTGAGGAAGTTCAAGAAGTGGACCAGTGAGGCTCTGGAGGATCTACGGGCGTGCTTTGACTGTACTGACTGGGATGTCTTCAGGACTGCTACCAACAGCCTGGATGAGTACACAGAGGCTGTAACTTCCTACATCAGCTTCTGTGAGGACAGCTGTATTCCATCCAGCTCCAGGGTGAGTTATAACAACGACAAACCCTGGTTCACAGCGGAGCTCAGGAAGCTAAGACTGCAGAAGGACCAGGCATTCAGGAGTGGGGACAAGGACCTGTACACAGAGTCCAAATACAGGTTTAGCAAGGCGGTGAGAGATGCTAAACGACTGTACTCTGAGAAACTGCAACAGCAGCTCTCAGCAAACGACTCTGCTTCTGTCTGGAGAGGGCTCAGGCAGATCACCAACTACAAGCCCAAATCACCCCACTCCATGAACAATGTGCTTCTGGCAGACGAGCTAAATGAGTTCTACTGCCGCTTTGAAAGACAATGGAGCAGTCCTGAGACAATCCCCCACAGCCCCACCAACAAGCCACAGACCATCAGCCCACCCTCCCCCAGCCCATCAGGGGCTCACACCTCTGGAGCACCCTCCATCAACTCAGCGACGCCCCTCGTCATCCTGGAGAGATCCGTCAACAGGCTGTTTAAAAAGCAGAACCCCCGCAAAGCAGCGGGCCCGGACTGTTGTGCACCGACAGATATGCTAGAGAGGTTCAGGTCATTTATGTTCGCTTTCTCTCATTCCAGGCTTCCTGATTGTTTTCACCTGTCATCACACCTGTCTCCTATGCTCATCAGTGTCAGCCCCGCCCCTGATTGGTCCCACCTGTGTCTTGTTACCATGTGCTTAAATTCCCCTGTCTCCCAGTGTTCCTTGTCAGTTCGTCTGGTCTTTTGCCATGATCAGGTCGGGTTATGTTGTGCTCTTGAAAAGTTTTTGATCCCTCACTACGTGAGCGCTTTCATTTGCTCACTGCAGAACTGAAAAATAAAGTACTTACAAATACTTTATCTCTGTCTCCCGGTCGTGCAATTGGGTCCTACTTCCTAAGTGTCTGAGATCGTAACAGAACGAACTGACCACATTATGGACCCAGCCGACCCAAGAACGCTTCACGCCGCTCTGTCGGTACAGGGCGTGACGATTTTCATCACGAGGAAAAACTGGACAAAGTCAGCCGGGAAATACAAGAGCTGAGAGGACGCCAGGCCGGGGTTCAGGAAGAATTATCTACACAGATGCAACAACTGGTTGCCCAAATGAATAATTTTTTCACTCATCAACAGACTGCTCCTCCGGTGATGTCATCCACAGCTGAGAATTTGCCTGTCAATACTCCAGCTGACGACCCAGGTCAGGCTTTTTCCTCCCCGTTACGGCTGGCTCTTCCGGAGAGATTTTCCGGAGACTCTTCGAATTGCAGAGCCTTTCTGGTACAGTGTGATCTGCATTTTCAACACAACCCAGCAGCTTTTTATCTGAGCATGGTAAAGTGGCGTTTATTGTGTCTCATTTAACGGGAAGAGCTGCAGCCTGGGCTACTGCAGAATGGTCTAGAGACACCGAACTATGTTACTCATTGGCCGATTTCATAGAGACTATGAGGCGCATTTTGACCACTCATCGCCTGCTACGGAGGCCAGCAGAAGACTGTTTCAAATACGTCAGCTCAACCGTCAGGTGGTTGATTATGCCATCGAGTTTCGTACAGCAGCAGCGGACAGCGGATGGAATGTTCCGGCTCTTCGTGACGCCTTCATGACAGGACTTTCGAACCGATAAAGGACCAGCTGGCTCCACTGGAGACACCCGGGATCTGGAATCCTCATCGCTGTGGCCATCCGGATCGATAACCGTCTTCGAAAGAGAGAGGAGCGTCGACGCAACCGAGATGTTATTCCCAGCTTCCAGAATTCGCCTCGGAGGGTCGCGCCGCCAGCGGAGGATTTCCAGCTCATGTTACCGGACCATCTGAGGACTACACTTCCGAATGACTCCGGTGAACCCATGCAGCTTGGAAGAACCAGGCTTTCTCTGGAGGAGAGGCAGCGCCGCTCACGGAGGGTTGCTGTTTCTACTGCGGCCAGCCGGGTCATCAACTCGCTTCATGCCGGGAAAAGATCGTGCTCACCAGTCAAAGGAGGGCGCTGGTGAGCAAGTTTCCCGAGACTTCCCTCCTCGACCTGTTACTCAGGTAGACATTTGTATTAACAATCAGACCATTGACCAGGGTGTGTTAATAGACTCAGGGGCTGACGAAAGCCTTATAGACTGGGGCCTAGTCAAACAGCTAAAAATAAAAACTGTCCCGCTATCTCATCCTGTTAGTGCCAGTGCCTTAGACGGCCGCTTGTTGTTCACAGTTACCCATTGCACTGAGCCCATACAGATTACTATAAATAAGGACCATACCGAGAGCATGCAATTTCATATTTTAGAGTCGACTCAGCACCCGATTATTTTGGGGTTTCCTTGGTTGAAGATCCACAATCCTCACATAGACTGGCCTTCAGGAAAGTTAAGGAATGGGAGAGGATTGTAAGGGCAGGTGTAAACTTTCGCAACCTGTTAATGCACCAACAGACTCTAGTAGGATCATTATAGATCACCCTGACTATCCTGATCTACACAAGGTACCTTCCTGTTACCATGATTTAAAAGAAGCGTTTAACAAGTCTAAAGCCTTGTCGCTACCTCCTCACCGAGATTTTGACTGTCCCATTGATCTCTTACCGGGAGCCCCCATTCCCAAGGGGAGACTTTACTCAATTTCGAGACCTGAGAGAACAGCAATGGATGAATACATCTCCTCTTCACTCAAATCAGGGATTATCCGTCATTCATCGTCTCCAGCCGGAGCGGGATTCTTTTTTGTGGGAAAGAAAGACGGGTCTCTGAGACCTTGCATAGACTACAGTCCACTAAATGACATTACGGTGAAGAACCGCTATCCTCTGCCACTCATGTCATCTGCTTTTGAACTGCTTCAAACGGCCAAGATATTCACCAAGTTGGATTTAAGAAATGCATATCACTTGGTTAGAATAAAACAAGGGATGAGTGGAAGACTGATTCAACACTCAGAATGGTCACTATGAGTACTTGGTAATGCCTTTTGGACTGTGCAATGCACCGCTGTTTTTCAAGCTTTTGTGAATGAGGTTTTGGGAATTCTTGAATATTTCAGTGTTTGTGTATCTGGATGACATACTGATTTTCTCCCCAGACGCTAAATCTCATGTTAACCATGTCCGCCAAGTTTTGCAGAAACTACTGGATAATCAGCTATATGTCAAGGCAGAGAAGTGCGAGTTCCACACAGAAGAGGTGTCTTTCTTAGGATACATAGTCTCACCTAATCATATCCAAATGGATCCTGCGAAAGTCAGTGCAGTATCCCAGTGGCCCACACCAGACTCCAGGAAAAAGGTTCAGCAGTTCCTAGGATTTGCTAACTTCTATAGGAAGTTTATTAGGAATTTCAGTTCTGTTGCTGCTCCTCTGCATGTTCTGACTTCTCCTAAGGTTCCCTTCAAGTGGACCCCCCAGGCGGATCTTGCTTTCAAACTTCTCAGAGATAGATTCACATCAGCTCCCATACTCACCATTCCAGATCCCCAGCGCCAGTTTATGGTCGAGGTGGATGCTTCCAATGAGGGAATTGGAGGAGTACTGTCTCAACGTTCTGCAGAAGACAACAAGATGCATCCATGTGCTTACCTGTCGCGGAAGTTGACAACGGCAGAGCGGAATTATGACGTGGGAAACAAGGAATTGTTAGCTGTAAAAGCTGCCTCGAGGAATGGAGACACTGGCTGGAGGGTGCAGAGCAACCGTTTTAGTCTGGACAGATCACAAGAATCTAGAATATATAAGAAAGGCTAAGCGTCTCAACTCCCGTCAGGCCAGGTGGACACTTTTCTTTAGTAGATTCAACTTCACACTCTCTTTTCGTCCCGGGTCTCAGAATCAAAACCCGATGCTTTGTCTCGTCTTTACGATCCCGAACCACTTGCGGTAGAGCCCAAGACCATCCTTCCACTTAACCGGGTGATCGGAGCCTTTTCCTGGCAAGTGGAGTCAGACGTTAAAGAGGCAAATGTCATGAATCCAGCGCCTAGCGAGTGTCCCAACAATCTGCTGTTTGTTCCTGAGGCTCTTCACTCCAAGGTCATCCACTGGGCTCACTCATCTGTGCTTTCGTGCCATCCGGGAGTAGCAAGAACAATGTTCAGGATTCAACAACGTTTCTGGTGGCCATCCATGAAGAAAAATGTGGCCGAGTATGTAGCGGCTTGTCCGGTGTGTGCGTGTAATAAGACCTCATCTCAAGTTAAGATGGGCTTGCTCCAGCCGCTGCCGATTCCCCATCGTCCTTGGTCACACATTTCGATGGATTTTGTGACAGGATTTCCCTCATCCAGAGGCAAGACTACGGTTCTAACAGTGGTTGATCGATTATGCGATATGGCTCACTTCATCCCATTGACCAAGCTTCCCTCTGCCAAAGTCACCGCAGAGGTCATGATGAATCACGTATTCAGGATCCATGGATTCCCTAATGACATTGTTTCCGACAGGGGTCCACAATTCATTTCCGCCTTCTGGAAAGAGTTTTGTCGACTCATAGGTGCCACCGTCAGCCTGTCATCAGGATATCACCCTCAGTCAAATGGACAGTCGGAGCGTCTGAACCAAGAACTAGAGACTACGCTTCGTTGTCACGCCCCCCGAAACCAGACCACCTGGAGTGACCACCTCACATGGGTCGAGGTTGCTCGCAATACCCTTCCCACGGCGGCCACAGGTCTCTCTCCATTCCATTGTGTCAATGGTTTCCAGCCTCCACTTTTCCCTAACAACGAGGAAGAGGTGATGGTTCCATCGGCACATGCCATGATCAGACGTTGTCGCAGAGTTTGGGCTGGTGCTCGCCAGTCTCTTCTCCAGTTCAGCTCGGATGAAGGCTGTTGCGGACGTTCATCGCAGGGTCGCTCCTCCTACAGTCCAGGCCAAAAGGTTTGGCTCTCACCAAAGACTTACCACTCCATGTCGCCTCAAAGAAACTGGCTCCGAGATTTGTGGGTCCGTTTCCAGTGTCCAGAGTCATCAACCCGGCGTCGGGACGCTTGCAACTCCCCAGGACCTTGAGAGTGCACCCAACGTTTCACGTTAGTAGAATCAAGCCGGTGTGTGAGAGCACACTTGTTCCCGCCCCCTCCACCGCCCCAGTTCTTTGAAGGGGTGACGTTTACAAGGTCCGTAAGCTACTGGAGGTCCGTAATAGGGGGAGGGGCAAGCAATTCCTGGTAGACTGGAAGGGTTACGGTCCTGAGGCTAGAAGCTGGATAGCTGCTTCATTTATCGTAGACAAGACTCTTATCCACGACTTTTACAATCAGCCTGGGCCATCAGGAGTTGGCCCTAGAGGGGGGGGTACTGTTGTGCACCGACAGATATGCTAGAGAGGTTCAGGTCATTTATGTTCGCTTTCTCTCATTCCAGGCTTCCTGATTGTTTTCACCTGTCATCACACCTGTCTCCTATGCTCATCAGTGTCAGCCCGCCCTGATTGGTCCCACCTGTGTCTTGTTACCATGTGCTTAAATTCCCCTGTCTCCCAGTGTTCCTTGTCAGTTCGTCTGGTCTTTTGCCATGATCAGGTCGGGTTATGTTGTGCTCTTGAAAAGTTTTTGATCCCTCACTACGTGAGCGCTTTCATTTTGTTCACTGCAGAACCGAAAAATAAAGTACTTACAAATACTTTATCTCTGTCTCCCGGGTCGTGCAATTGGGTCCTACTTCCTAAGTGTCTGAGATCGTAACACGGACTCCGTCTCCCCCTCCACCCTGAAGCACTGTGCTGACCAGCTGTCTCCGGTGTTCACCGACATCTTCAACACCTCCCTGGAGACATGCCACGTTCCAGCCTGCTTCAAGGCCTCCACCATCATCCCCGTCCCCAAAAAACCCAAGATCACAGGACTCAATGACTACAGGCCCGTCGCCCTGACCTCTGTGGTCATGAAGTCCTTTGAACGCTTGGTCCTGTCACACCTCAAGACCATCACCGACCCACTCCTGGACCCCCTGCAGTTCGCCTACAGAGCCAACAGGTCTGCAGACGATGCAGTCAACATGGCCCTTCACTACATCCTCCAGCATCTGGACTCCCGAGGAACCTACGCCAGGATCCTGTTTGTGGACTTCAGCTCTGCCTTCAATTCCATCATCCCGTCCCTGCTGCAGGACAAGCTCTCCCAGCTGCACGTGCCCGACTCCACCTGCAGGTGGATCACAGACTTCCTGACCGACAGGAAGCAGCGCGTGAGGCTGGGGAAACACGTCTCAGGCTCCCGGACCACCAGCACGGGTTCCCCCAAGGCTGTGTTCTCTCCCCTCTGCTGTTCTCCCTGTACACCAACAGCTGCACCTCCAGTCACCAGTCCGTCAAGCTCCTAAAGTTCGCGGATGACACCACCCTCATTGGACTCATCTCTGGCGGGACGAGACCGCCTACAGGTGGGAGACTGACCACCTGGTGACCTGGTGCAGCCAGAACAACCTGGAGCTCAACGCTCTGAAGACAGTGGAGATGGTTGTGGATTTCAGGAGGAATGCAGCCCCACCCGCCACTCTCATCCTGTGTGACTCCCCGACGCTGTGGAGTCCTACCGCTTCCTGGGCTCCATCATCTCCCAGGACCTCAAGTGGGAGCTGAACATCGGCTCCATCTCCAAGAAGGCCCAGCAGAGGATGTTCTTCCTGAGGCAGCTGAGGAAATTCAACCTGCCAGGGAAGATGATGGTACAGTTCTACACGGCCATCGTTGAGTCCATCATCTGCTCCTCCATCACCGTCTGGCACCCTGCAGCCACAGCCAAAGACAAGCGCAGGCTGCAGAGCATCATCCGCTCGGCCGAGAGGGTTATCGGCTGCAATCTGCCTTCCTCCAGGTCCTGTTCACTTCCAGGTCACTGAAGCGGGCCAGAAAGATTGTCGCCGACCCTCCCACCCTGGACACTCCTGTTCGAGTCCCTCCTCGGGAGGAGGCTGCGTCCATCATGACCACGACCTCCCGCCACACCAATAGCTTTTTCCCGACGGCGGTCGGGCTCATCAATGGACCCCGGGACTGACTGACTTTCACCCCCAGGACTACCACCTCTTCTTCCACCTTCCTCTCTCCTCCTTCTTCCCGCTCCTTCCTCTCCCTCCTCCTCCCTCTTCCTCCCACTCCTCCTCCCTCCTTGCGTTGATTGTTGTTTGTCATGTCCAAATGTTGCACCTTCCACCAAAAAAAAATCCTCGTTTGTTTGTGAAAACATTCATTCTTTGGCAATAAACCTGTTTCTGATTCTGATTCTGATTCTGATTAGCCTCCATTGGCGTGCATTCGCCTCCATTGGCGTGCATTCGCCTCCATTGGCGTGCATTCGCCTCCATTGGTGTGCATTGGCCTCCATTGGCGTGCATTCGCCTCCATTGGCGTGCATTGGCCTCCATTGGCGTGCATTAGCCTCCATTGGCGTGCATTGCTGCGACAAGCTTTCCTCTCGAAGTCAAACAGAAGTGTGGCATCCCCCCCCCCCTCATCCTTTATAATTACTATTTACAGTATTTTCGCCTTAACATCCGCCCCCTTCCCCTCTTTAATTTTTTTCTTCCTGTTAATTTAATATTGTTCCGATGTCCCGGCATATGGAGGACTCAAAATGACTTAAGTATAAATAAATAAATAAATGAATTCATGAATAAATACAAGAATAAATAAATGCTTAAATAAATGTATAAATAAATGCTTAAATAAATGTATAAATAAATAAATAAATACAAGAATACATGTATAAATACAGAAATAAATACAGAAATTAATAAATATAAGTTATAACTCAACAGGACATCATTAAATAAATGTATTTCTACATTTCTGTATTTCTTCATTTATTTATATCTCTATTTCTGTGTCCACACGTATTTCTTCATTTATTTATGTATGACATTTATGTGTCCGTATATTCAAATGAGCTGGGGGGTCCGAACCTCATTGTTGAACAGGATTGGTCAAGTCAGGGACCAAGACAGAAGCAATCGATCCCTAGCACTTGGACCTTTAGACAAACAGCGTTTATGATGCATTCTTGTCTGTACATTCTAAATACTACTGTTGTTGAGTCACGGAATGTAATTTAAGGATGTTTTCAGCCGTGAAGTTAGTAGTTTAAGCATCAAATCTGTGGTCGATTTATCGAGATTCAGCCTAATAAGGATATGCGACGGAGATTTGAGGTCCTGCTCGCGGGACCAGTGAGCTCCGGGCGCTCAGCGCGCTGTGTGGCCGCCGAGAGAAGCCTGATCTCGGCAGGACTTTTTGAAATGCTCCGCTGGCTCTGACGTCTCCGTAGCGGCTAAACATGAGATATAATTAGGTTTTGGAGGATCTAAAGAGCACAACGAGTTTATTATTTCCTAAAAGATAACGTTACGTCAATTTGACTGAGGTTAAGATTCATAACTTCATATTGTAGCGACCCTGGGTCAGGAAAGCTACGAGACGTTGTATATTTATTATCGTTTATTCGTAGCCTACGCCAAACAACAGTGAACACCGCAACACATTCTACTCCACTGTAAAGTATTTTACAGTGAATAATTGGAGTAAATTCATGCGCAAGAACAGTTGATGTGGTGACGTCACAAGACCAGAAAGACCGTCCTGCGTCCTCGAGAGTCTGGACTCCCAAAACCAGACTCACAAGACCAGATTCCAAAGACCAGACTCCAAAAGAACACGAGTCTGTACTCAGTGTTCTTGGAATTGATAAACGGCTGAAGTCAAAAAGCTGTCTAGGCTAACTTCTGCTAACGGTGAGCTGAGCGAGTCAACTTCAGCTTCATGTGCCAGGCAGAAATAGTAGAGCACAACACACCAGGTGCATCACACTCCTGTGACCAATCATGCTTGAGACAGAGGTTCGGACCGCCCAGCTCATTTGAATATACGGACACGTAAATGTCACACATAAATAAATGAAGAAATACGTGTGGACACATAAATAGAGAAATACATAAATGAAGAAATACAGAAATGCAGAAATATATTTATTTAAAGATGTCTTGTTGATTTATAACTTATATTCATTCATTCCTGTATTTATTTATACATTTATTTAAGCATTTATTTATTCATTTATACATTTATTTAAGCATTTATTTATTTATTCTTGTATTTATTCATGCATTCATTTATTTATTTATTTATACTTAAGTCATTTTAAGTCCTCCATACCGGCACACCTAAATGGGAAATGGGAGAAGGGCGGCAGCAGGTGGATCAACCCGCCGACATACCCCCCCCCCATCCCCCCCATCAGATACGCCTCCAGTAGCACAGGCATTATTGTCCACTCGAGATAAACTTAACGTGTCAGATTTATGTCTCTGGAATGTGGGGATTTTATGACTACAGTAGAAACCCCGGGGTGAAGTCATCGCGGTTGTAAAGGAACACGCCGTCTCCCGGCCCACGTTCACCTTTCGTGTGCCTTTAATCTCGAGCTGGCACTGCGACATGAAAAACAGTTTTTCAGCAGCAACGTGACCCAATCCCCTAAACATTTACAGTTTACAGGAGACGTATTCGCGAGACAACGAGCCAAGTTTTTTTTTTTTTTTTGCAAAGTTCAAATGGTTAGCGAGCCCTTCGGGGTCAGTCGTCGTCATTTCTCTGAGTTGCGTCACCTCTTGCATGTTGCTCGTCATCGTAAACCTCATCGGACACGAGGCAGAACCCCGGTGTCACAGTCGAATCACCTCTGCGTGTGCGTGCGTGAATGTGTGTGTGTGTGTGTGTGTGTGTGTATGTGTGTGTTCCCATGCCTTTCTCAATACTCACTCTTGGTCGGCCTCCAGCTTAATTTTTTTTTTTTTTTACAAATTCCCACTTTCTCTCCTCCCCTTTGCCTGTAAAACAGCAGACATCAGCCACTCTGACTCCGCTTCAGGCGGCAGCTGAGAAAGTAACACAGAATCATTTTCCTGTCAAGCTATTGTCAGCACATCACTTGAGGATGAATTTATCTTCAGGCTGCTGAAGGGGGGGGGGGGGGATCTGGGCATTGTGTGTCCTGTACAGGGTACGACAGTGATTTATCACACAAAGACAAAGACATATATAGGTCTACACACACACACACACACACACATGCACAAGCATAGGGTTGATTAATCACCAATGTGTCTAACCCCACACACTCGAGATTGAATTCTCCAGGAGCGACTGGGAAGAAACGTGGATTGATGACACACACACACACACACACACACACAGCCTGTGTGACAGTGTGTTATCTCTCTGTCAGACGCACTGGATGAACAATGCCCCGGAGGACGAGCTCCAACAGTGGCCGCTGTCTGCGGGCTCCGGCGTGGCCTTTTCAGAGCGGAGCTCGCTGCTTTAGGGTGAAGTCAGTTTCTCTCCCACGTTTTATAGGAGCGGGATGTGTTTTTTTAATTATAGCAATGAACAGAAAGGGCAGAGGGAATTATAAGAATATGCTTTTCACATATCCTGTAAGTGTCCGTCTGGGAAAAACAAGCTTTTTCTTTCAGTCTGATCCTATTTTGTTCCACAGATTTAACAATATTGTTAAGTGTTGCGCAACAACCCAGCAACTTAAAACTGTTAATGTGTGTGTGAAGCTGAAAGCAGGAGCCTTCAATTATGTAGGATTTTTTTTATTTTTATAGTGCTGGCATTTAATGATACATTTGGAGCGAGAAAAGTAACATAACAAAAATAAGAATAACGTATATAAAAATTATTATGACAGTTCATTATTCAGTTTTGAAAAATCTTGATATCAAGACTACAAAAACATGAATTAATTTAAATGTAATGTTAACTTTAACATATGGTTTTTAATTCTTTTCATTACATTTAATTTAAGTCTGTGCTGAAACTGTTTCCATTCTTATTATTGTGTTCCTAATACAGATTTAACTTTTTTTTTTTTTTTAAATAAACAAAATAATATATATATATATATGTGTTAAAAAATAAGTATATATATATGAGTTATCTCTTTTTTTAAAAAGAAGAAGAAGAAAAGCATGAAACAAAATACCTCACCGTTCAGCAACCAGGAGGAATGTATCCACTTTATTTTTCACATTCATCATAATTGAGTCATCACAGTCGATCCCTAGCACTTGGACCTTTAGACAAACAGCGTTTATGATGCATTCTTGTCTGTACATTCTAAATACTACTGTTGTTGAGTCACGGAATGTAATTTAAGGATGTTTTCAGCCGTGAAGTTAGTAGTTTAAGCATCAAATCTGTGGTCGATTTATCGAGATTCAGCCTAATAAGGATATGCGACGGAGATTTGAGGTCCTGCTCGTGGGACCAGTGAGTCTGGGCGCCAGCGCTGTGTGGCCGCCGAGAGAAGCCTGATCTCGCAGGACTTTTGAAATGCTCCGCTGGCTCTGACGTCTCCGTAGCGGCTAAACATGAGATATAATTAGGTTTTGGAGGATCTAAAGAGCACAACGAGTTTATTATTTCCTAAAAGATAACGTTACGTCAATTTGACTGAGGGTTAAGATTCATAACTTCATATTGTAGCGACCCTGGGTCAGGAAAGCTACGAGACGTTGTATATTTATTATCGCTTATTCGTAGCCTACGCCAAACAACAGTGAACACCGCAACACATTCTACTCCACTGTAAAGTATTTTACAGTGAATAATTGGAGTAAATTCATGCGCAAGAACAGTTGATGTGGTGACGACACAAGACCAGAAAGACCGTCCTGGTCCTCGAGAGTCTGGACTCCCAAACCAGACTCACAAGACCAGATTCCAAAGACCAGACTCCAAAAGAACACGAGTCTGTACTCAGTGTTCTTGGAATTGATAAACGGCTGAAGTCAAAAGCTGTCTAGGCTAACTTCTGCTAACGGTGAGCTGAGCGAGTCAACTTCAGCTTCATGTGCCAGGCAGAAATAGTAGAGCACAACACACCAGGTGCATCACACTCCTGTGACCAATCATGCTTGAGACAGAGGTTCGGACCGCCCAGCTCATTTGAATATACGGACACGTAAATGTCACACATAAATAAATGAAGAAATACGTGTGGACACATAAATAGAGAAATACATAAATGAAGAAATACAGAAATGCAGAAATATATTTATTTAAAGATGTCTTGTTGATTTATAACTTATATTCATTCATTCCTGTATTTATTTATACATTTATTTAAGCATTTATTTATTCATTTATACATTTATTTAAGCATTTATTTATTTATTCTTGTATTTATTCATGCATTCATTTATTTATTTATTTATACTTAAGTCATTTTAAGTCCTCCATACCGGCACACCTAAATGGGAAATGGGAGAAGGCGGCAGGTGGATCAACCCGACATACCCCCATCCCCCCCATCAGATACGCCTCCAGTAGCACAGGCATTATTGTCCACTCGAGATAAACTTAACGTGTCAGATTTATGTCTCTGGAATGTGGGGATTTTATGACTACAGTAGAAACCCCGGGGTGAAGTCATCGCGGTTGTAAAGGAACACGCCGTCTCCCGCCCACGTTCACCTTTCGTGTGCCTTTAATCTCGAGCTGGCACTGCGACATGAAAAACAGTTTTTCAGCAGCAACGTGACCCAATCCCCTAAACATTTACAGTTTACAGGAGACGTATTCGCGAGACAACGAGCCAAGTTTTTTTTTTTTTTTTGCAAAGTTCAAATGGTTAGCGAGTCCTTCGGGTCAGTCGTCGTCATTCTCTGAGTTGCGTCACCTCTTGCATGTTGCTCGTCATCGTAAACCTCATCGGACACGAGGCAGAACCCCGTGTCACAGTCGAATCACCTCTGCGTGCGTGCGTGAATGTGTGTGTGTGTGTGTGTGTGTGTATGTGTGTTCCATGCCTTTCTCAATACTCACTCTTGGTCGGCCTCCAGCTTAATTTTTTTTTTTTTTTACAAATTCCCACTTTCTCTCCTCCCCTTTGCCTGTAAAACAGCAGACATCAGCCACTCTGACTCCGCTTCAGGCGGCAGCTGAGAAAGTAACACAGAATCATTTTCCTGTCAAGCTATTGTCAGCACATCACTTGAGGATGAATTTATCTTCAGGCTGCTGAAGGGAGGGGGGGGGGATCTGGGCATTGTGTGTCCTGTACAGGGTACGACAGTGATTTATCACACAAAGACAAAGACATATATAGGTCTACACACACACACACACACACACACATGCACAAGCATAGGGTTGATTAATCACCAATGTGTCTAACCCCACACACTCGAGATTGAATTCTCCAGGAGCGACTGGGAAGAAACGTGGATTGATGACACACACACACACACACACACACACACAGCCTGTGTGACAGTGTGTTATCTCTCTGTCAGACGCACTGGATGAACAATGCCCCGGAGGACGAGCTCCAACAGTGGCCGCTGTCTGCGGGCTCCGGCGTGGCCTTTTCAGAGCGGAGCTCGCTGCTTTAGGGTGAAGTCAGTTTCTCTCCCACGTTTTATAGGAGCGGGATGTGTTTTTTTAATTATAGCAATGAACAGAAAGGGCAGAGGGAATTATAAGAATATGCTTTTCACATATCCTGTAAGTGTCCGTCTGGGAAAAACAAGCTTTTTCTTTCAGTCTGATCCTATTTTGTTCCACAGATTTAACAATATTGTTAAGTGTTGCGCAACAACCCAGCAACTTAAAACTGTTAATGTGTGTGTGAAGCTGAAAGCAGGAGCCTTCAATTATGTAGGATTTTTTTTATTTTTATAGTGCTGGCATTTAATGATACATTTGGAGCGAGAAAAGTAACATAACAAAAATAAGAATAACGTATATAAAAATTATTATGACAGTTCATTATTCAGTTTTGAAAAATCTTGATATCAAGACTACAAAAACATGAATTAATTTAAATGTAATGTTAACTTTAACATATGGTTTTTAATTCTTTTCATTACATTTAATTTAAGTCTGTGCTGAAACTGTTTCCATTCTTATTATTGTGTTCCTAATACAGATTTAACTTTTTTTTTTTTTTTAAATAAACAAAATAATATATATATATATATGTGTTAAAAAATAAGTATATATATATGAGTTATCTCTTTTTTTAAAAAGAAGAAGAAGAAAAGCATGAAACAAAATACCTCACCGTTCAGCAACCAGGAGGAATGTATCCACTTTATTTTTCACATTCATCATAATTGAGTCATCACAGTCGAAGATGAGTCGTCTCTATAAGCTGCATGCGTGTGAAACCCGTCCGGTGAGCTAAATACCGTCTGAAGTGAACGTGCAGACTCGCTCAGACACGTCTGGCCTCAAAACACCATTATGTGTGTGTCGCTCTAATTACACTACGCGGACCATACATCACACTCACTCTCTGCGAGCCTTCACTCGGCTATATCGGGGGCAAATATACTGCGCCTTGTATGTCACGCTTGCATCATGTGCATTAGCCGCTCGCCGTGCGCGGAAGAATGCGCTCCCCCGACCGTAATGGCATCTCAATTAGGTAAGTATGCTGTAAATTACAGCGAGGCCAAATACTGGAAATACTTGAGGGCCGGGGGACAGAGTGTTGTGTTTGTTAGGAGTCCATCTGTAAGGCATTTAGGGCCCCTCGTCTTTAAAGGCACGGCTTTGACGGGGGGACAGGAGTGTGTGTGTGTGTGTGTGTGTGTGTGTGTGTGTGTAGACTGGTCCGACCCAATGGAGGGCTTTAGAGATAAGGGCCGGGTAAACACACACATGCTCATATATTAATGTATATTCAACACAAAATACAAGCAGCTATCCAGGCACAGTGTTGCGCATCCATCAGTGTCTCGGGGGCATCTATTAATGCATTTGTTTTTTTGTGATCAAATCTTTTATTGGTTTTCGAGATATGCACATGCAAAAGAAAAGATGTACACTGTAAGGTACTCAGATAAAAAACATACAAACAATAAAATAAAATGAAGAAAATATATATAAATACGGGTAGACGTGCAAAAACCTGCACACATATTAATTAGTGCTGTGAAAAATAACGCGTTAACTCAGTTAATTCAATTACAGGTTTAACTAGTTTTTTTTTTGTTTACGCATTTAACGCATGCGCAGAATGAGCTTCCAATCCGTCTGTTGTTGGTCGTCGGGACGAAAAAAAAGTCACTTGCAAAATGATCTTCCAATACACCACTTCAATCTGAACTCTGTCCGCTCTCATGCAGACGGTCTGTTCATCGGTAATGATCCTTCCGCAGGTTCACCTACGGAAACCTTGTTACGACTTCTACTTCCTGTAGATCAGGGTCTCAACACGTCGATCGCGACCTGCCAGTCGATCGCGGCGTAGTGTTGGTAGATCGCATGACATTAAAAAGATTGGCCCGCCCCCTGACATGTTCTCTAGAGCACGTCTTTGTTCTTTTATTAAACTAACCGTCTGTTGTTGATCGTATCTCCACAGCAGCATGTCATTTCTGTCTCTTCGCGTTGCGTTAACACTTATCGATCTCCGTCTGGCGCGCCACAGAGCTCCGTGCGCGCGCATCGGGACCGAGCAAAACAAAAGTCACTTGTCAATCTGTCCACCTTTAGATTGTATCATGGTGGAGTTAATGGTTGACAAACAAGAGAAGAATGCTCTGTTTAACCCTCCTGTTACCTTTACATTTACTAACATATTTTACCCTCGGGGTCAATTTGACCCCAGCAATTAAAACCTCCAGAAAATTATTAGAATTAATATTGCTTCCCAAGTTTAAGTGTGAGGTACTTTATGTTTGTTTGTTGACTACCTAAATAGCCCTTTAAATAAATAAAAGTTGATATTTCTGATATGTTTGACACAGTGAAAAACAGCCTGGGGTCAAATTGACCCCAAAGAACACCGACATTAAACATTGAATGGGGTCAAATTGACCCGAAAGGTAACAGGAGGGTTAAACATTCTGTTTAGGATGAAGATGTATTAATGTTCCATATGGAAGAAAACTGCTAAATAACTGCTGAGTTGCAGCACCATTGTATAGAAGAATGTACAAATGTATATATCCGTCTTTTGTCATAAATCTCTATGTTCTCACAAAATATACCGAGAATATCGGTAATATGTGATTAATCATGATTAATCCACAAAAACCTGTGATTAATCCGATTAAAAATTTTAATCGTTTCACAGCCCTAATATTAATATACAGTGGGTACGGAAAGTATTCAGACCCCTTTGAAATGTTCACTCTTTCTTTCATTGCAGCCATTTTCTAAAATCAAAAAAGTTCATTTTATTTCTCATTAATGTTCACTCAGCACCCCATACTGACAGAAAAAAACAGAAATGTAGAGATGTTTGCAAATGTATTAAAAAAGAAAAACTGAAATATCACATGGTCATCAGTATTCAGACCCTTTGCTGTGACGCTCATATTTAACTCACATGATGTCCACTTCCTCTGACCCTCCGAGAGACGGGTCCACTCCCTCATTGGAGGCCAGCTGTGTTTCAATAAACTGATTGGGCTTGATAAGGAAAGGCACACACCACATACTTCTCCAGATATTATATAAGGGAATGTATTATGATATGATATGATATTCCTTTATTCGTCCCACAGTGGGAACATTTCTAAAATCACAGCAGCGGTGCACATCAGAGCATCAATGAAAATAAATATAAAACACAAAACTAAATACTAATACTAAATATACTAGGGAAAAACAAAGTAAAGTGCTGAGTTTGCCAGGATCTCCAGCGATCTACTGGATTATTATTTATTAATATTATAATTATAATTATTATATATTAATATTATAATTTTTATAATTAATATATTATTATTATAATCTATTATATTATGATACAATTATATATATTGTTGAATTTTGCTTTAAGCCACATCAAGTTAGCTAGCTGACCACTGGGGTTGCGTAAGAGTGTGCGGGGGACTCCATCGCATTGCAATTCTTTTTTTTCCGTCTATCAGGTCGGTTAATAAAGTGCGTTTTTGCATTTGTGATAAGCATATTATTATTATGAATGCATTTATTAATGCATCAATACATCGACTGAATACAATCAGGTTTTTCCCCCCAATTGTGGATATGGTCCCCCAGAGATGAGTCGCAGCCGACATCAAGAGGAACTGTTACTGCGATCTCTTCTCGGTGCCCAGTGCTGCTGTTTTCTCTCGAGAAGTCGTGAATTTTTACGATCGCCACATAATCCATGCGCGGGAATCAAAGACCAGAGGAAACATTTATTCTTAACTAAAAACCAAGTAATGCGGCAATAAAGCGAACAGCGGGTCAGCGACCACATAGAGAGATGTCAAAGTTTTAAAGAGATCTCTAAATTCTTTGAACTTGGAGTTCAACGAGGATTCCGCTGTTCTTATGCCACGCTCAATTGAGTTCCAGTTTGTTTTTTTCGGGAAAGTATTTAACGTAAACACTACAGTCGAGCATCCTTCATCCTTTTGGATATTAAAAAAGGGTGAAATTAACGATCTGCAGACTTTTTTTGGGTGCAACTTTATGTCTCCCAAATGGACTGCTCTGTGATCGCTGTATGAGAATGAGGAATTAAAGAAGCAACAAATAAAACATTAGGACGTTTATACATTCACTTTCTTAAATTCTCACTCTGTTCAGCGAATTATAACTGAACTCAAACGACTTAAGTGATCCCTTTACTTTTCATCCAGCTCCATCGTCTAGCTGCAATTTAAATGTATTCAAATACGTTGTTTTATGATCAAATGCCTGCAAAAAAACATTCGTTTGAGCCTCAATTTGACCGTTTAGTGCTAATTACTATATAATGTGAATCATTCTCAACATACTTTTCCATATCGTACTTTGAGGAATATAAAAATGTTTTTTCCTAAACATCCAGTTAATCCGTTAAAGTGTATACGCATTTCTACAGACGGTCAAACAAGTACTGACATGTGACCCATCGCAGTCTTCAGCTCCAGAAAACAGGCATTCGGCCTGATGAGAAAATGGGCAAACTACAAGATTATAGGTGGAGCAAATCGAAATATTATTCCCTTTTCAACTCTTAAAATGATCGAAAGAGTCACACTGTACATTTCGCCGTCGCGCCGTTCGTCCCTTCATCCTTTTTTCTGCATATTTCTAATCGCCGGCCCTAGGAAATAAGAGCGACGATGTCTTTTTTTTCTCCCGGGAGAGTCTGCCGCCGTCCCACCTCCGACGGTCTCTGTCCTCCTAATGCACTGTTTTCCGGCATGTACAACCCCCCCCCATCGCCCCCTCACCCCCTTGCTCCATCCCCCCCCCCCCCCCCAGATTGCTCCTATTCCCAGCACCTCTCTGCCCTGAGAGCACTGTGTCTGTTGTTGTGCTGTGTTTTGATGTATGTGTGTATTTGGCCGCAGCGTGCTCAGCGGGGAGCCGGACTGACCGGGCCGATCTAAACAAAGAGAGGAAACTTGGCAAAGGAAACGCATGCACACACACACACACACACACACACACACACACACACACACAGACAAATCCTGGAAAACACAGCCTCACTGCCCCACGCCGCAGACAGAATCTCCCCGCATGTCTGGACTTGGCCCGCGATGGCTACAGCACACAACAACCCAGTTCCCCCCCCCCCCCGATTAAATCTGGCCCTCCGGATCCTTTCCGGCTCGGGATTCTTTGCACTGCCGCTGAATGCAAATGGGTAAAAGATGTAGATCTGGGCAAATATGCCGCTTGTTGCATTGTGTTCTCGGTGGACACAGTGATTCAGATTGAAAAAATAAATTCTCTGCCGCATGGAGGTCAGAGGTCATCGTCACCTCGAAAAACAAGAGGCCGGCTTTCAATATTTTGCTCACACATATTTGACGGACAGAGCGCATGACTTCCTGTCTGGACTGACTGTGGGTGACATCGTGATCGCCGTCCTCAGCCGTGTTGTGTTGAGCTTTCTGAAAAGAAGAAAAACCTGATATTGATCACCATGCTCTCGCTGGTACCTGTTTATTAAGTAAGTAAGCAAGTCAAGTTATTTGTATTCCTCTTATCACAGGCATAGTGTCATAAAGTGCAGTAGAGCAGTCAATTAAAACAAGTTGATTTGACCCGTATGGGGCTAACTCTGTTAAGGTGGTGATGGTTTACGAGTTTTAATTAATGTATTGTCACCTAAAAAAAGAAAATAAAGGAGTCACCAGCAGTAAGTCTTCACGCCAATTCATATGATCCGTTACAACTTATTGCTGTCATAATACGCAGGCGAAACAACATATATAACATAATAATAAATAAGACTAGAGGACGCTTTTTACAATTCATAACAGCATTGTAGAAAAGAGAGACAACAAACGGCAAAGATACGTTGATCAGAGACGTATTTGTAATTATAATACGTCAAATACAAACGTAATCTGGAAAGAAATACGTTTCAGTCAAACGTAACTGCAAATTGTATTTTAGGTCTGGGGGAACGTAATTTTTGTGATACAGGGTTGCCCAAGAAACACCGACATTTAACATTGAATGGGGTCAAATTGACCCTAAAGGTAACAGGAGGGTTAAAAGAGCAAAGTACAATACACTGTAAAAAATGGTGCAATAAAATAAATAAACGGAGAAGATGAAAAAGCAGCCCGTAGAATATTCAAATGAACCAAATGCCCGATTATGTTTGGAGATGGAGTTTAAATGATGCTCTTTATTCATTCATTTTAACATGTTGTGATCCTTATTCCGACTCCTTGCCTTCGCCTCAACGCGCCGCACCAAAAACTGCCAAACGGGCCTTTCTTCTCGCGCCGCCGATGTTTTATCTTTACAGCGCCGTGAACTGGACGTCTGGACGGCACGCAGCTCGCGGCGTGCTGCCGTGAGGGCAGATAGCGGCGTGCTGCTTTTGTAGTGCGGCCCAACGCGGTAAATCATGTGTCGGCGGTGCGCTGGGGGTGCAGCCCCCTCTGGCAGCTCGCAGGCGGCCCTCTGGCTCCGGCTCCTCTTCTCTTAGCGCCGCTCTCTAATTTCAGAGGCGGGAGAGACCCGGCCTCCGACTCCTGAGTCTGTACCGCATCGCCGCAGACCGGAGACGGACCGTCTGCCTGCATGTCTGGCTGCTCGCTCTCCATTTCGCAGTCTCTCTTGCTTTCTATCTCTCTCTCTCTCTCTGCCGTTGTGTGTGTCTCTCTCTCTACCACTCTCACTCCATGTGTTTTGGGGGGGGGGTGGTTGGCCCGCTGAGCTTGCCCCTTCTTCTTTCCCTTCCTCCGTCTCTGTCTGGTTCTGTGCCTTCAGGATTATACGTCTGCAATCTCACTCACAGCATCTAAATCATGTTGTGCACTGCCACTGTCTCTCGTCAGCGCTCTCCCCACCTCTCCCTCTCTTTCTCCCTCTCCCTCTCCCATTCCCTTTCCCTCTCTCTTTCTCTCCCTCTCTCTCTCTTTCTCTCCCTCTCGCTCTCTTTCTCTCCCTCTCTCTCTCCCTTTCCCTCTCCCTCCCTCTCTCTCTCCCTCTCTCTCTCTCTCTCTCTCTCCATTTCC
>NC_079393.1:7540272-7572772 GCF_029220125.1 Pseudoliparis swirei | reverse complement strand
GAGTGTGGGTTTTGTCACCGCGGGCTGCCGCTTTCGACCGAGTCGTCATGCGATCCATCGCCGAGGTCAAAATAATCGAGAGGCGTGCGTGTGAATACGTCCGCATGGTCCGTATACGCGCTGCAGCAGACAGCGCCGTGCATCTGTTCGCTCCGATTCCAGCGGCGCTGAGGAATGGAGAGAATGTAGAGAGAGAGAGAGAGAGACAGGCGTCGGTCTCGCGGCCTCGATACTGTACGACTCCTCCGTGACATACTGGCGAGGAAGAGGGAGGCCAGGAGCGTCTGGGCCGACGTCGGCCTGATAAGAGGAGCAGATAACGGGTTGCACTGAACCGCAGAGACAAGAAGCACACAGAAGGGCACGCTGACTGGGATATGTCTCTCCCTTCTCTCACACACACACACACACACACAAGGAGTCTTGAGAGAAGACTGAAGCAACTGGACAGAGTGATAACAAACAGATAAGACATTATGCTGAGTCTCGTGTTCTCACAGCGGAGCCGCCGCACAGGAGGAGCGCGAGCGAGTCGTCACGCACCAGCGGAGAACTCTTTCAAAAAATGTCGGACGGGCAAAAGATTTGCTTTGGATTTACCGGGACCGATTTTGGCATTATAAGTCAAACTGTAGCGTCTGCGCGCTAAGCCACTGTGTGCGCACTTGTGAAGCAAAATACACACACACAGACGCACATCGAGTGCGCCGAGGAGGCGGCTCGTGGGGGGAAAGTGAACATCGAAAAGGTCGGCGTAGGCCAAGAGGGTCAATCCCACCAGCCCACCACCGGCCCTACAGCCTGTGTGTCGGGGTCAAAGGTCATCTCAGCAGGCCTGGTAATTAGGGCACAATGGTGTGTGTGTGTGTGTGTTGTCCTGTCAGTTTGTCTGAGCTGACAGGAGGTTGTGCACAACGATAGAGAGAGATTGTTTGTTTGCATGCATCTGCCCGAGTGTGTGTGAAATGTGTTCACGATTGAATTGTGGAGTGTGTGTTTGTGCACGGGGCTATTTCTGACTTTTAAACGAGAGTGTGTGTGTGTGTTCGCTCAGCACCTTGACATTGGCTCTGGGCCTTTTGTGGAGACCTGCTGTCTCAGCTGCATCACTCCCCTCCCTCTTACTCTGACCCTTCTCTCTCTCTCTATCACCCTCCACCCCACCCCGCCCCCCTTTCCCCAACTCCTGCTCTCCTCCCACCTCCACTCTCCTCCGCCCTCTTAGCTTCCCTCATCCAGGGGAGAAGAGCTTAAATCACTCCCTTCTCTCTCTGTCTCTCCAAGGGTGTGTCCCCCCTCCCCCCCCCCCCCTACACACACACACACACACACTCACTGATAGTGTCGACGAAGAGGGGGATGGTCTGTGATTGTTGACTCGGACTACTGTGGGAATGCAGGTGCTGCCTGTGTGTGTGTGTGTGTGTGTGTGTGTGTGTGTGTGTGTGTGTGTGTGTGTGTGTGTGTGTGTGTGTGTGTGTGTATTTAGCTTCACAAGTGCGCTCACAGCAGCCGTTCGGGCCGTCGTTGGTATGACAGCATACTTTGGCAGATGGCGGCCAAAGTATCAAAACAATCTCCTCTTAGCTCTCACGTAACCGAGGTTTTAGTCGGCGGTAATTAGGCTCGAGCTTTTGTATTCAATGAGGCGTAAAACTAAGGATTCTAGTAGTTTTGGGGATTAATTGATTAATTGTTTGTTGTTTAGTTGTTAGTTCAAAAACCCAAAGATAGCACCAAATGTTCTCATTCTTAGACCTAAATCGATTCACAAAAAATGTAGATTACTTGGTAACCCCTTTCATACTTGTTCTGGAGGCTATGAATGAATTAGTAGAGAATTATATTCCCACTGTTAACAAATTATTACTTAAATTATATTTGACAATCATGCAACAGGAACTCAAAATGTCCACATGCTTGTGGAGATGGAAAAAAAAGCCATGCATGTGCAAAGGAAGTCTCCGCTTAGAAATATGGGTGTACTGTCCCTTTAAATCAGCGTGTTTGCCAGAAGACGTTTGACACGACAGCCTTGACGGTCTCTCTAATCTTATCTCGTCAGCTCGACGTTGACAGATGGTATCTGTTGCGATTCGCGAGCCGCCGCGCTACCGTGCGCGACCAGAGCTCCTCCCCCGTTCCTCGTGCACTCGCCGCCTGTGAACAACAGGCGCGGCTTTCCACAAGTCGCTCCGGACCCTCCGTCCCGACCCCCTGAACGCTTCTCCTCCTTTGTTTTTCTCCTCTTTCTCGCGCTCTCTTTCTTTCCTTCTTTATTCCTTTTCATTGCTTCTTTTTGTTTTTTCTCTCGTTCTCTTCTACCCCTCTCTCTATCTCTCTCGCCCTCCGTTTCTCTTGACCTTCGAGGTTAACCACCACTTGTGTTACACTGCATTACAACAAAATGCCGGGCAGAAAGAAAAGCAACCCACAACTTGTTGTCCTCTCTCTCCCACTCACTCTCTCTCTCTCTCTCCACCCCTCTTTCCCTTTCCCTCTCTTATTCTGTCTTTAGCTAAATCACAAAACAAGCGGGGCCAAAAAAACAGTGAATTGCCTAGAAACCCAATATGGACTCCACCCTGAAGATTACACGGTCAAGTCAGCCAAACCTGCACTAGAATAACAGCCTGCTCCCACTGTCCCGTGTGTGTGTGTGTGTGTGTGTGTGTGTGTGTGTGTGTGTGTGTGCGTGTGTGTGTGTGTGTGTGTGTGTGTGTGTGTGTTTGCAGGCATCCCTGAGTACCTCACGCTCTCTCTGCGACTCGTGCCTGCAGGCATGCATACAGGTATTTTGTACATGTTCGCATACCTTTCATTGAACATTAAAGGTCAGGCGGCGTGCGGTCGAGTGGGTTTTGCGTGTTTGTGTGCGTCTGCTTTTCGACTTGTTGTTGTCACGTCTGCCCGAGTTCACGACCGGGTTTCACAGATTAGCCGTTCCTCATCAGCTGCTGGACAAGAATGTGATGTACACAACTGTACAACGTGTGTTGACAGTTGTCTGACACGATCGGTACCGTATATCGTTATATCACATACGCTCATCACTCGGAATTTTGAGTGATTTGGGTTCTACGGGAACCGGTTCTCTTTCGGTGTTTTTTAAAATAGATTGAAAGAGTTGGAGGAAGGTTCATCTGGTTGTGGATGTTTTTTTGACTGAGATACATGCCCCTGTGTGAACTGGGTTATGATGACTTGAGTCTTAATTTTTTTTTTTTTCATTGTCTGTCATTGTTTCATGTTGTATGTCTGAAACTTTAATGTGTTGTTTTTTTTATGTGCTACTGCTTGTCTTGGCCAAGACACTATTGTAATTTTTTTATCTCAATGAGGCTTTTCATTGTTAAATAAAAGGAAATAAAAAATGATAAAATACAATATTGTCACTCAGCAAATCCAACTTCTCAAATTGAATTATATATATATATATATATATATATATATATGTATATATATATTTATTTATTTTATATATATATACTGTATATATAATTTTTTATATTGACATGGATCAAAGCAGCAACGTAAGAAACTGTGGAGAATAAGAATTTAAGAAAACAAGTATTACTGTTATACAAAAATGTAGAAGAACAGCACGCATGCAGAACCGCCGCAAGTATCGTGGGGGAAATCACGTCCGCAAATTTGATCAGTTCAGTTTTAACCTGCATCAAAAGGATTATCAGAGTGGGACGACGAGCATAAACAATGCAAAAAACGCCCCGGATAAACTTTTTTTGCCAACTGGTCGGCCACCAAACACTCAACGGGGCGAGCCAACGAGCGGCGCCAGAACGAGGTTTGAAGTGGCGGTGGGGGAGGGGGATTCCCACAGGGTTGTGGACCTCAGACCCTCATGGACCACGGAAGAATATGTTGTCCTCTTTTCAGTGGAATGCATCAATCAGAATTTTAGAGGCTTTGTGAAGAACGTTTGGTCCTGGAAACAATGACATAATAACTTTCTCGTTATAATAGATTTCGGTGTTTGAGTTTGATGGTGAGATCAGTCCCGGGGTAACTTTTTTGGACGCATTCACAGATTATTACATTTTGTCCAGTAAGTGGCGAGATAAAAACTTGATACTAGATTATTGTCAGAACCAATAGGCGTGATAGTCAGACACAGACTTTCTGTCACACGGTCACTCTTTCTGGAAGACAGTAACAGTCAACACATACTGTACCTGTTTACACTGGCATTCGGTTAAATTAAATATTCTATGTCCTGCTTTTTATCTTCTTTGTTTAATTATTTTTCATATTTGTTTCATTGTGTTCTTTATTGCACCACCTTTTACAGTGTATTGTCCTTTGCTTTTTTAATTGTTATTGAGAAATTGTTTTAATTGACTATTGTTCTGCACTTTATTACACTTTGTCTGTGATAAGTGCAATATGAATATACTTTACTTACTTAATGACTTTCTATAGTCCATTGCCAAAACAGAACTTTTGCTGCTATATTTCATGACATAGATTTTAATTAAACAAGGCACTAGCTTTTGTATTTATTTGCTTCAAACCTTTTGACAGGAAATATTGCATTCAGGTCGGAAATGACCGTAAGAATTATGCCCTGTGAACAAATTAATACACATATCTAAAACCGCTTAAGCACGACGTTGCACTCTATGCACCCATAATTTAATAACACCCATAAATCATATTAATAATAAATACTGGTGGTTGGATTTCCATTTTTACAACTTCATCAAACCTGAACTTTAAATACATACGTCGATACATGTCCATCGATAAATGATATTTCTAGCCAACCGGCATGTATGGTTGAAATAAAAAAAATTCAAAAAAGGCTATTTTGATTTGGGTTTTCTGAGATTGTGCGGCCCAAAGTTTGGAAAGCTGGATCCAATCGGAGGCCGGTTGGGCTGTGGTGATGGAGGCTTAGCTAATGCTAGCTTTGCGACGCCTGACTCTGGCCTGCAACCGGGGCCGAGCGGCTGATTGTTTCCAGCCACGATGGAGGTAATGAGGGGGTGGTGGTCATCATGATACACACTCACACACACACACACACAGTGACCTATAAGTGAATGTTGCGTGTGTTCAGCCACAGCACATCGGCTCTCTCCGCAGACCACAGGGTCACTCTGCTCCAGTCGCTCATTAGTGGTCACCTCTGCTGGAGGACACGCACACACATGCTCACACGCACACACATACACACACACACACGCACGCAAGCACTCACCACCGACTTTGCACGTGGAGATTTATCGCGCACACCTAAGCGTAAATCCGCTCATCCACTTCACAGTAGTGTGTTTGATGCACGCCACGTTAGGGGGGGGGGGGGGGGGCTGGAAGTGAAACCACATGCTGCTTCACTTCAAGCAGATCTGCTAAATCTCTGTCAAACGGGTGGCCTGAGTCATGCCTGTATTTGGGGCGTGCGTTCACGCATGTGTGGACGCCGTATGACAAAGATGAGGTGTGACGGGCCTTTGGTGAGGGAGGGGGGGAGGGAACAGCTGACAGAAACGGACACTTGACTTTCACAATAGTCTTGGAAACAGAAAGCATTTTAGTGGAAGTAAAACCTCTTTTATGAAAAAAAGATCGGCGCATATGAAGGCTCGCTTACAGTAAGCCAAAGAGACTTTTTAACCCTCCTGTTACCTTTACATTTACTAACATATTTTACCCTCGGGGTCAATTTGACCCCAGCAATTAAAACCTCCAGAGAATTATTAGAATTAATATTGTTTCCCAAGTGTAAGTGTGAGGTACTTTATGTTTGTTTGTTGACTACCTAAATCGCCCTTTAAATATATAAAAAAGTTGATATTTCTTAAATGTTTGACACAGTGAAAAACAGCCTGGGGTCAAATTGACCCCAAAGAACACCGACATTTAACATTGAATGGGGTCAAATTGACCCTAAAGGTAACAGGAGGTTTAAGAGAGACGAAATGACCAACAGCAAAGAGACACTTCACATGAAGTCACGTGGCATAGATTAGAGAAGGAGGTGGACTGGTCTCTCATCCCTTAATTAAAACTCTTCAAGAGCCTTGATCATCTTGAAAGAGTTACTGTGTGCCGCTATAAGCCCCAATATATATACCACACATTTACAATTGTTTTTTCCCCCAACGTTCTAGTTTCTTTCAGGCTACATTCTTCAAATGTTACATCTTTAATGATCTTTAAGCTATCAGTAAAGCTCTATCACACTTTGTGACACTTTAAAGCCCCGCCATGAAATCGAGGGTGAATGGTGCGGTAACATAGGGTCGCATTTTCCCACGCTTAATACTTGCGCGTTACGCTTTTCTCCCAGAGTTCAGCCCATCCTTTCCCAGCCAAATGTCCCAAATGTAGTGTGGCAGGGGAAAAGCTTCAGGTCTGTATGGGTCCTGGTGGCCCTGAAGGGCACAGAGACACACTGGCATTCCTTCACGTGACTGAGGCCGGTCCATCAATGCAGGGTGGGGTGTCGAACCCCCCAGAAAAAAGGAGGTCCTGAAAACAATACAACACAATTAAGCATGGATCTCAGTATTAGTCCATCCAACACATTTCTGGTAGATTACCTCATTCTGTTTATTCTATTTCATGGGTTGTGGAGGTCTGGATCGTGGTCCATGCCTATTACTAATTACCTTAGCATTGAAAATGCGGAAGGTTATGTTTTGATCGCCGTGTATTTATTTATTTATTTATTTGTATGCGTGTTATTCGCATAACACAAAAAGTATTAAACCGAATCGCATGAAATTTGGTGGGATGATTGGTTATTATCCGGGGACCATTTGATTCGATTTTGGGATCAATCGGGTCAAGGTCAAGGTCATGAAAAGGTCAAAATCTTCTTTTTACCATAGCGCGGTCAATTTTTATGCCAAAATGTTCATAATTCAATGCCCAATCTTGTGATATGCGAAGGTATGCGCTCTACCGAGTGCCCATTCTAGTTATTAAATAGATTAGAATAGATTCAACTTTATTGTCATTACACATGTACAATATACAGAGTAACGAAATGCAGTTTGGCATCCAACCAGAAGTGCAACAGAAAGTATCATAAATACAGGATATACAGATTATAGTAAATAAAGCGCTATACATAATGTGGAGATATAAACATAACCTATCTGGGGTTGCTAAACTAGTGCAAATATTCAGTGAATATTAACTTGAGAGTGCAACAAATGGCATAAACTCTATCATATTCGTTGAATGTGTTCATGTAACTCTGTAATGATTCCTTCTGGTCACATGACATCTATTGCTTCTCTCCATCCTGGAGAGGGATCCTCCTCTTCTGCTCTCCTGAAGGTTTCTTCCCTTTTTTTCCCTGTGAATGTTTTGTCTTCTAATTTTTTTCTTCTATTTTTCTGCTTGAGAATAGTTCTTCCTGATCCGATGTGAGGTCAAAGGTCAGGGATGTCGTATATGAACGGATTGTAAACCCCTCGGAGGCAAATGTGTAAATTTGTGATATTGGGATATATAAAATAAATGTAATTTAATTCTGTTTACCTTTTGAATCGTCGCATAATGGAATGGTTGTCATCGAGCCGGCCCCCGTTGCATTGTGTCACCGCCGGCTGGTTCTTTGGTCTGAAAGCCCACTAGGAGAGGGAAGACAGAGAGGATAACATGCGGTAAAGATCCCTCGCTGGTGAATGTTCCATTTGCATGTGTCCGGGACCGCTGAGGCTCCATGAACACCTCATTGATGTTGTCTTGCTGTTGTTCCCATACGTCTATTCTCATTTTCTTTTTTCCCTCCAAACAAACGCCGAGCTGTCAATGCGACGCGACCGGTAATTTCCTCTTCATTCATCGCGGAGCATCCATTCATGTCGGTCAGCTGGTCATCGGCTCGACTCGTCTACCGTGTGTTCAAGTGCTACCTCTTTGCACAGGATGCCCATTGACTAAAAAAAGCCTTTGATCCGTCGGGCTTTTGTTGCCCGCTACGACTTTGAGGGCGGCTCGGTGCGCCAGGGCCATCAAAGAGAAGAGCCTGAACACAACTTACAATGCAGGTTATCCTTTCCCTGCAGCACTAGCCCCACAGGTTACACATTAACCTGCCACGCGAGCGATTGGCCCGCGACAACCTGCTCCCGTGAGCAACAGTTATTACGGCGTAATAACCATCTACAGTGTGAGAAGACTGAAATAGTATCCAGTATGAGTGCCACAGTTAACATATTCAACTGGAAGGGGCATGGAAGCAGTTAAATAGAATAATTAATGTAGTCATTGAGAATAGGACGTCATGTCTTTGAGTATAATAATGAATTTAGGAGAACTCAATAGTTAACAGGAACAAAGGTAAATGAAATGTGGCGTTTTTAAAGCATAAACACACTTCTCAGTCATATCTGTTGTATATGGCCATATGGCTTTCAGGCTAGATAAGTGACAGTTAGGGTTTTTATTGTGTTTAAACAATTGTTATTCATTGACTTGTGCTCTGCGTTTCTCAGTCCATAAAGCGCGCAACAGCAGCCTAAAGAAAATTATTATTATTTTAAACACACCACTCAAAACAAACAGATATGGAGTAGACTTGTTTCGGCCATAATTGAACAATAGTTCAAGGCATTCTTGGAAGTATGAGAGAAAAGGAACATGGTGATCCTGGTGACGACAAAACCACCACTTGAGTCTGTTGATGACCATCAAATAGAATATATAAATCAGAATCAGAATCAGAATCAGAAACAGTTTTATTGCCAGGAATGTTTACACAAACGAGGAATTTTTTTTGGCGGAAGGTGCAACATTTGGACATGACAAACAAACAACAATCAACACGACAGAAAGACAACAAATAATGTGAAAGTGTTTGGGTGTGTGCTTCAAGTGGTGTGTTTTAGTTAAAAGTGTATGTTACGCGTGGCGTGTGTTTAAGTTAAAGTGCATGTAAATAAAGTGGCATGTGTGTGGAGGAGGCCTCAAGTTAAAGTGCATGTTAAAGTGACGTGTGGAGGAGGCCTCCAGGAGGGAAGAAGAAGGAGGAGGGAGGAGGAGGGAGGAAGAGGAGGAGGAGGAAGAGGAAGGAGCGGGAAGAAGGAGGAGAGAGGAAGGTGGAAGAAGAAGAGGTGGTAGTCCTGGGGTGACAGTCAGTCAGTCCCGGCTCCATTGATGAGCCCGACTGCCGACGGGAAAAACTTTGGTGTGGCGGGTGGTCTTTGTCATGATGGATCGCAGCCTCCTCCCGAGGGGAGGGACTCGAACAGGAGTGTCCAGGGTGGGAGGGTCAGCGACAATCTTTCTGGCCCGCTTCAGTGACCTGGAAGTGAACAGGACCTGGAGGGAAGGCAGATTGCAGCCGATAACCCTCTCGGCCGAGCGGATGATGCTCTGCAGCCTGCACTTGTCTTTGGCTGTGGCTGCAGGGTGCCAGACGGTGATGGAGGAGCAGATGATGGACTCAACGATGGCCGTAGAATTGTACCATCATTCTCCCTGGCAGGTTGAATTTCCTCAGCTGCCTCAGGAAGAACATCCTCTGCTGGGCCTTCTTGGTGATGGAGCCGATGTTCAGCTCCCACTTGAGGTCCTGGGTGATGATGGAGCCCAGGAAGCGGAAGGACTCCACAGCGTCGACGGGGGAGTCACACAGGATGAGAGGGGCGGGTGGGGCTGCATTCCTCCTGAAATCCACAACCATCTCCACCGTCTTCAGAGCGTTGAGCTCCAGGTTGTTCTGGCTGCACCAGGTCACCAGGTGGTCAGTCTCCCACCTGTAGGCGGTCTCGTCCCCACCAGAGATGAGCCCAATGAGGGTGGTGTCATCCGCGAACTTCAGGAGCTTGACGGACTGGTGACTGGAGGTGCAGCTGTTGGTGTACAGGGAGAACAGCAGAGGGGAAAGAGCACAGCCTTGGGGGGAACCTGTGCTGGTGGTCCGGGAGCCTGAGACGTGTTTCCCCAGCCTCACGTGCTGCTTCCTGTCGGTCAGGAAGTCTGTGATCCACCTGCAGGTGGAGTCGGGCACGTGCAGCTGGGAGAGCTTGTCCTGCAGCAGGGACGGGATGATGGTGTTGAAGGCAGAGCTGAAGTCCACAAACAGGATCCTGGGCGAGGGTTCCTGGGGAGTCCAGATGCTGGAGGATGTAGTGAAGGGCCATGTTGACTGCATCGTCTGCAGACCTGTTGGCTCTGTAGGCGAACTGCAGGGGGTCCAGGAGTGGGTCGGTGATGGTCTTGGTGTGACAGGACCAAGCGTTCACAGGACTTCATGTCCGCAGAGGTCAGGCGACGGGCCTGTAGTCATTGAGTCCTGTGATCTTGGGTTTTTGGGGACGGGGATGATGGTGGAGGCCTTGAAGCAGGCTGGAACGTGGCATGTCTCCAGGGAGGTGTTGAAGATGTCGGTGAACACCGGAGACAGCTGGTCAGCACAGTGCTTCAGGGTGGAGGGGGAGACGGAGTCCGGGCCCGCTGCGGTTCTGCTTTTTAAACAGCCTGTTGACGGCTCTCTCCAGGATGCCTGAGGGTCGTCGCTGAGTTGATCACGGAGGGTGCTCCAGAGGTGTGAGCCCCTGATGGGAGAGGATGGGCTGATGGTCTGTGGCTTGTTGATGGGGCTGTGGGGGATTGTCTCAGGACTGCTCCATTGTCTTTCAAAGCGGCAGTAGAACTCATTGAGCTCGTCTGCCAGAAGCACATTGTTCATGGAGTGGGGTGATTTGGGCCTGTAGTTGGTGATCTGCCTGAGCCCTCTCCAGACAGAAGCAGAGTCGTTTGCTGAGAGCTGCTGTTGCAGTTTCTCAGAGTACAGTCGTTTAGCATCTCTCACCGCAAAAGCATATATAAAGACACGCAACGGCAAGAAGTCCTCGAGAAACTTGTTTCTATCTTCTGCCTTTGTGATATCAAGGTAAGCAACGGGATGACGTGGTGACGAAACGATGGAGAAAGAGAAACATAGAAACATGACATTGCAATTGAAGTTCTATGTTTATCTATATTTATATCAACTCTTTTGTGCAATATATCATGATTCTCCCTAAAGTTGTGCGATAGCACTCCAGGTTTTTTTTGCACATAATAACCATTGGATGAAAATATACCCTGTGGGATCAGAGCCCTGGTAACCGAATATTAAATAGTGTACTAACTGATTTTCAACTACTTTGATTATTTTTTAAAAGTATATAGGAAACTAAAAACACATCTTTTCTGACCATACATTGAATAAAAACAGATTAGCACTTCAGTGGCACTTGTATGGCACTTACTTATAGTATTACTACTACTTAAGGTATAACTCATGGTATTACTCATGGTATAACTTATGGTATTACTTATGGTATAACTCATGGTATTACTCATAGTATAACTTATGGTATTACTTATGGTATAACTCATGGTATTACTCATGGTATAACTTATGGTATTACTCATGATATTACTCATGGTATTACTATTACTTATGTTATTACTTATGGTATAACTCATGGTATTACTCATGGTATAACTTATGGTATTACTTATGGTATTACTCATGGTATTACTCATAGTATAACTCATGGTATTACTCATGGTATAACTTATGGTATTACTCATGGTATTACTATTACTTATGTTATTACTTATGGTATTTTTGTAGTTTGGGCTTTCTTGATTCCTGTTGTTCTGAGTTTGTACTCATGGTTGATGCACTTAGTGTAAGTTGCTTTGATAATGTGATGTAATGTGATGTAATGTGATGTGATGCATGCAGTAAAGACAAGTGAATGAAGGGAGAGAACCCTGACAAAGCTTTGGCCCCGTGAGCCTTCAACCCGGGATGGAAAGCACATTTGGGCCTTTTTCAGGAATGTCTGAAATTGCCAGTCCCGCTGTGGTTTCTCCGGGGGAGAAGAGTCTGGAGCTCCGGGACGTACCAGATGAGATGCCTTTCTGTTATGTAAGCATGACGTAGCACCATGGGTGTGGTTTATAAGGATGTGACTGCGGCCGCCGCTCAAAGTCTGTCGTACGAATTGGTAAATCATTGGCATATTTCGTCGATGGTGTAACGTCTTATGGTATTACGAGGGAGGGGGGGGGGGAAGGGGGGGTTTTGAAGGAGAGAGGAAGCTTAAGAGTGACGTTATTGACAAATGTCCAGAAGCTTATGAGATATTTCCTCCTCCCTTTTGCCTATATGTTTGCACCTGAAAACAACCCAAGGACAAATAAATAAAATATAAAAGCGAAACTATTTTTTCGCGCGACCGAATCCCATGAAAAGTCAACGTACAGACGCGTGTGGCTGCGATAGACGAGATTTTTTTCGGGCGCCGCGTTTGGGGCGACGTGATGTGGGCGACGCGTTTACAGCGGCGCAATTTTCGCCCCGAGTTGAAATATTTCAACTTTGAGGCGGTCATCTCGCAACTCGGGCCAATCGGCTCTCGAGTTCCGCTCTCGTAGCGCTGGAGGCGGAAGTCTTTCAGGCGTAACAGTAACTTCATCGGTGAAAGTGACCGAGCCGAGTGAGCCTACGGGTGATGTCATGAACCCAAACACGAGGGCGTTAGTGTGGAACGTCCACGACAAATATAAAGCAGAACTAGTGGTGAGTTATTCTGGTGGATGAAGGAGATGATGACGGTCTTTACGGAGACGAGACGCGGAGATAAGTCCCGCCCCTCGCGGAGCGTCTCGACGCTCATGGCGAGAACACGGTGAACGGTCGAGCGAGTAAACTCACGCGTTTTGGGCGACGCGAAAAATAGTTTTGCTTTTGGTGTGAACGCACCTTAAGCCACACGCAGACGTTTGCATTGAGCCTCTGTTTGACACTCCCGCTCCATATGTGCTCGGATCTGTGGTGTGTTTTTTAAGCCACGACCCTATTCATCTACACTTCATGTATGTTCGCATACCAAGGCGTATAGACGCTTAGCATATCAATAGATAGCTTCTCTCGGCTAATTGTTCCCATAAAGTAGCGAGCGGGGCGGGCCGAGGAGGGCCTGCCCTGTGTGTGAATAGCCCGTAATTGCAGCTCGATGGAGAACACTAATGCAGCTCGTAAAAAAAACAACAGGACAGGACTGTTGTGCACCGACAGATATGCTAGAGAGGTTCAGGTCATTTATGTTCGCCTTCTCTCATTCCAGGCTTCCTGATTGTTTTCACCTGTCATCACACCTGTCTCCTATGCTCATCAGTGTCAGCCGCCCTGATTGGTCCCACCTGTGTCTTGTTACCATGTGCTTAAATCCCTGTCTCCCAGTGTTCCTTGTCAGTTCGTCTGGTCTTTGCCATGATCAGGTCGGGTTATGTTGTGCTCTTGAAAGTTTTTGATCCCTCACTACGTGGCGCTTTCATTTGTTCACTGCAGAACCGAAAAATAAAGTACTTACAAATACTTTATCTCTGTCTCCCGGTCGTGCAATTGGGTCCCTACTTCCTAAGTGTCTGAGATCGTAACAGAACGAACTGACCACATTATGGACCCAGCGACCCAAGAACGCCGCACGCTCTGTCGGTACAGGGCGTGACGATTTTTCATCACGAGGAAAAACTGGACAAAGTCAGCGGAAATACAAGAGCTGAGAGGACGCCAGGCGGGGTTCAGGAAGAATTATCTACAGATGCAACAACTGGTTGCCCAAATGAATAATTTTTCACTCATCAACAGACTGCCTCGTGACGTCATCCACAGCTGAGAATTTGCCTGTCAATACTCCAGCTGACCCAGGTCAGGCTGTTTCCTCCCCGTTACGGCTGGCTCTTCCGGAGAGATTTTCCGAGACTCTTGAATTGCAGACCTTTCTGGTACAGTGTGATCTGCATTTTCAACACAACCAGCAGCTTTTTATCTGAGCATGGTAAAGTGGCGTTTATTGTGTCTCATTTAACGGGAAGAGCTGCAGCCTGGGCTACTGCAGAATGGTCTAGAGACACCGAACTATGTTACTCATTGGCCGATTTCATAGAGACTATGAGGCGCATTTGACCACTCATCGCCTGCTATGGAGGCCAGCAGAAGACTGTTTCAAATACGTCAGCTCAACCGCCAGGTGGTTGATTATGCCATCGAGTTTGTTGGCAGCAGCGGACAGCGGATGGAATGTTCCGGCTCGTGACGCCTTCATGACAGGACTTCGGAACCGATAAAGGACCAGCTGGCTCCACTGGAGACACCGGATCTGGAATCCCTCATCGCCATCCGGATCGATAACCGCTTCGAAAGAGAGAGCGAACCCGAGATGTTATTCCCAGCTCTAGAATTACCAGTGGTCAGCACAACATGGAGGATTTCCAGCTCATGTTACCGGACCATCAGAGGACTACACTTCAATGACTCCGTGAACCCATGCAGCTTGGAAGAACCAGGCTTTCTCTGGAGGAGAGCGCCGTCACGGGAGGTTGCTGTTTACGGCCCGGTCATCAACTCGCTTCATGCCTGGGAAAGATCGTGCTCACCAGTCAAAAGGAGGGCGCTGGTGAGCAAGTTTCGCAGACTTCCTCCTCGACCTGTTACTCAGGTAGACATTTGTTAACAATCAGACCATTGACCAGGGTGTGTTAATAGACTCAGGGGCTGTGAAAGCTTATAGACTGGGGCCTAGTCAAACAGCTAAAAATAAAAACTGTCCCGCTATCTCATCCTGTTAGTGCCAGTGCCTTAGACGGCGCTTGTTGTTGTTACCCATTGCACTGAGCCCATACAGATTACTATAAAAGGACCATACCGAGCATGCAATTTCATATTTTTGAGTCGACTCAGCACCGATTATTTTGGGGTTTCCTTGGTTGAAGATCCACAATCCTCACATAGACTGGCCTTCAGGGAAAGTTAAGGAATGGGAGAGGATTGTGGCAGTGTAAACTTTCTCAACCTGTTAATGCACCAACAGACTCTAGTAGGATCATTATAGATCACCCTGACTATCCTGATCTACACAAGGTACCTTCCTGTTACCATGATTTAAAGAAGCTTTAACAAGTCTAAAGCCTTGTGCCTCCTCACCGAGATTTTGACTGTCCCATTGATCTCTTACAGGGCCCCCATTCCCAAGGGAGACTTTACTCGATTTCGAGACCTGAGAGAACAGCAATGGATGAATACATCTCCTCTTCACTCAAATCAGGGATTATCCGTCCTTCATCGTCTCCAGCGGAGCGATTCTTTTGTGGGAAAGAAAGGCGGGTCTCTGAGACCTTGCATAGACTACAGTCCACTAAATGACATTACGGTGAAGAACCGCTATCCTCTGCCACTCATGTCATCTGCTTTTGAACTGCTTCAGACGGCCAAGATATTCACCAAGTTGGATTTAAGAAATGCATATCACTTGGTTAGAATAAAACAAGGGGATGAGTGGAAGACTGGATTCAACACTCAGAATGGTCACTATGAGTACTTGGTAATGCCTTTGACTGTGCAATGCACCGCTGTTTTCAAGCTTTTGTGAATGAGGTTTTGCGAATTCTTGAATATTTCAGTGTTTATGTATCTGTATGACATACTGATTTTCTCCCCAGGCTAAATCTCATGTTAACCATGTCCGCCAAGTTTTGCAGAAACTACTGGATAATCAGCTATATGTCAAGGCAGAGAAGTGCGAGTTCCACACAGAAGAGGTGTCTTTCTTAGGATACATAGTCTCACCTAATCATATCCAAATGGATCCTGCGAAAGTCAGTGCAGTATCCCAGTGGCCCACCAGACTCCAGGAAAAAGGTTCAGCAGTTCAGGATTTACTAACTTCTATAGGAAGTTTATTAGAATTTCAGTTCTGTTGCTGCTCCTCTGCATGTTCTGACTTCTCCTAAGGTTCCCTCCAAGTGGACCCTACAGGCGGATCTTGCTTGCAAACTTCTCAGAGATAGATTCACATCAGCTCCCATACTCACCATTCCAGATCCCCAGCGCCAGTTTATGGTCGAGGTGGGTGCTTCCAATGAGGGAATTGGAGGAGTACTGTCTCAACGTTCTGCAGAAGACAACTGAATTCGATTCGAACTGACTTTGCGCCTTGGCGCATGCTCGAGATCCGCCGCCCGCCTCCTCCCTCCTCCCATGTCGTGACCCGAAGTCAAAGAGACGATAAATTGTTTCTGCCGCAGGTGCAACAAATAACCAGTCCCGCTGCTAACCATGTTGGTGCCCTAAGCATAACTCCTCATGATGCCCCCTGAGATCGGGTCTGTGTGCTGGATGTGTCGGGCGCATCACGCAGAGCGATGCGAAGAAGTGTTAACGGCGCCTAATATTCTAGACTGAAATAATATCGGCATTATAATTATTATAACTATGAGGATTTTATTAGTTGCCTATTTTGTGGTGCCCCTCAGGTCTTGGTGCCCACGCGCAGCGTTGCCGTTATGAGGAAGGCTGCAAACAACGCTATGGAGAACACAAGAGCCACCACACATTTCTGGACCGAAGAGCAGACAGAATTTATGCTTAATGTATTGAAGGAGTTGAACATACTAAAGTTCATGGTTCTTTCTCGAAATGTTGATGTTGTTGTTGGTGGTGGTGAAGAGGTCAAGCGGAAATGGCTGTATCACCACGAGTTGTAATGAAAACAGCGCCACCTATCGTATCGGATATGATGATGGTCTGTGGCTTGTTGATGGGGCTGTGGGGGATTGTCTCAGGACTGCTCCATTGTCTTTCAAAGCGGCAGTAGAACTCATTGAGCTCGTCTGCCAGAAGCACATTGTTCATGGAGTGGGGTGATTTGGGCCTGTAGTTGGTGATCTGCCTGAGCCCTCTCCAGACAGAAGCAGAGTCGTTTGCTGAGAGCTGCTGTTGCAGTTTCTCAGAGTACAGTCGTTTAGCATCTCTCACCGCAAAAGCATATATAAAGACACGCAACGGCAAGAAGTCCTCGAGAAACTTGTTTCTATCTTCTGCCTTTGTGATATCAAGGTAAGCAACGGGATGACGTGGTGACGAAACGATGGAGAAAGAGAAACATAGAAACATGACATTGCAATTGAAGTTCTATGTTTATCTATATTTATATCAACTCTTTTGTGCAATATATCATGATTCTCCCTAAAGTTGTGCGATAGCACTCCAGGTTTTTTTTGCACATAATAACCATTGGATGAAAATATACCCTGTGGGATCAGAGCCCTGGTAACCGAATATTAAATAGTGTACTAACTGATTTTCAACTACTTTGATTATTTTTTTAAAGTATATAGGAAACTAAAAACACATCTTTCTGACCATACATTGAATAAAAACAGATTAGCACTTCAGTGGCACTTGTATGGCACTTACTTATAGTATTACTACTACTTAAGGTATAACTCATGGTATTACTCATGGTATAACTTATGGTATTACTTATGGTATAACTCATGGTATTACTCATAGTATAACTTATGGTATTACTTATGGTATAACTCATGGTATTACTCATGGTATAACTTATGGTATTACTCATGATATTACTCATGGTATTACTATTACTTATGTTATTACTTATGGTATAACTCATGGTATTACTCATGGTATAACTTATGGTATTACTTATGGTATTACTCATGGTATTACTCATAGTATAACTCATGGTATTACTCATGGTATAACTTATGGTATTACTCATGGTATTACTATTACTTATGTTATTACTTATGGTATTTTTGTAGTTTGGGCTTTCTTGATTCCTGTTGTTCTGAGTTTGTACTCATGGTTGATGCACTTAGTGTAAGTTGCTTTGATAATGTGATGTAATGTGATGTAATGTGATGTGATGCATGCAGTAAAGACAAGTGAATGAAGGGAGAGAACCCTGACAAAGCTTTGGCCCCGTGAGCCTTCAACCCGGGATGGAAAGCACATTTGGGCCTTTTTCAGGAATGTCTGAAATTGCCAGTCCCGCTGTGGTTTCTCCGGGGGAGAAGAGTCTGGAGCTCCGGGACGTACCAGATGAGATGCCTTTCTGTTATGTAAGCATGACGTAGCACCATGGGTGTGGTTTATAAGGATGTGACTGCGGCCGCCGCTCAAAGTCTGTCGTACGAATTGGTAAATCATTGGCATATTTCGTCGATGGTGTAACGTCTTATGGTATTACGAGGGAGGGGAAGGGGTTTGAAGGAGAGGAAGCTTAAGAGTGACGTTATTGACAAATGTCCAGAAGCTTATGAGATATTTCCTCCTCCTTGCCTATATGTTTGCACCTGAAAACAACCCAAGGACAAATAAATAAAATATAAAAGCGAAACTATTTTTTCGCGCGACCGAATCCCATGAAAAGTCAACGTACAGACGCGTGTGGCTGCGATAGACGAGATTTTTTTCGGGCGCCGCGTTTGGGGCGACGTGATGTGGGCGACGCGTTTACAGCGGCGCAATTTTCGCCCCGAGTTGAAATATTTCAACTTTGAGGCGGTCATCTCGCAACTCGGGCCAATCGGCTCTCGAGTTCCGCTCTCGTAGCGCTGGAGGCGGAAGTCTTTCAGGCGTAACAGTAACTTCATCGGTGAAAGTGACCGAGCCGAGTGAGCCTACGGGTGATGTCATGAACCCAAACACGAGGGCGTTAGTGTGGAACGTCCACGACAAATATAAAGCAGAACTAGTGGTGAGTTATTCTGGTGGATGAAGGAGATGATGACGGTCTTTACGGAGACGAGACGCGGAGATAAGTCCCGCCCCTCGCGGAGCGTCTCGACGCTCATGGCGAGAACACGGTGAACGGTCGAGCGAGTAAACTCACGCGTTTTGGGCGACGCGAAAAATAGTTTTGCTTTTGGTGTGAACGCACCTTAAGCCACACGCAGACGTTTGCATTGAGCCTCTGTTTGACACTCCCGCTCCATATGCTCGGATCTGTGGTGTGTTTTTTAAGCCACGACCCTATTCATCTACACTTCATGTATGTTCGCATACCAAGGCGTATAGACGCTTAGCATATCAATAGATAGCTTGTCTCGGCTAATTGTTCCCATAAAGTAGCGAGCGGGGCGGGCCGAGGAGGGCCTGCCCTGTGTGTGAATAGCCCGTAATTGCAGCTCGATGGAGAACACTAATGCAGCTCGTAAAAAAAACAACAGGACAGGACATTGAAGACCGGTACAATTACTCTTTCCAACGGACAAAGCCAAGAAAACGCACCATGCAGCGCACCCTTCAAGCCACCAGGCTTCTGATCCACAAACGACTATCAATCAACTCAAAGTGGTTTGTTTGTGTAACTCGTCTCCATTGTATTCACATTACACTTTTTTTTCTTCTTTTTTTTAAAGCCACCACAAAAGGAAGAATAGTTCGTAACTATACATCTGTTGGAAATAAAGAGAGTTGCATTTTATATATATATATATATATATATATATATATATATAGTATTGCATTTGGAAGCGTCTACCCGTAATTATTTGAATTTGACTGTTAGTCCGAGAGAGAGAGAGACTCCGGGTCTCATGCTGCGGTTCTAGATAGATAGATAGATAGATAGATAGATATATACTTTATTAATCCCCAAGGGGAAATTTGTCGTCACAGTAGCAGCACCAATAAACTAAACACGAGAATAAAATATAAAATATAAAAAACAGGGATGAAAGATATAGATGTATCCAAGTAAAATTTTAAATACAAAATGAAGTATATATATGTATATAAAATGAAACATATATGTATATATATATACACACACACAAACCAATATAATACAATGACTGTGCAAAGTATAAAAAGTAAAATATAAAATACAAAATAAAATAAAATATATATGTATATATATATACAACATATATGCATACACAATACAATACTATACTAATACGGTTCTGCAAGACGTTAACCATGCGACGGCCCATAAATGATTCTTCTCTTTACCAGGAGTCGTTCTGGCGAAGTGGTTTCCCCCATTTGGAGAAATGTCCAACGTGTAACTCTTGAATTTTGAATCGTGAGGTCACAACAGACCCAAATCAGCGGCAGGTCCAATTTCCAGTGAGCTTCCAGCCATCTTTGTTATTAAAGAGTAAAAACCTACGCAATGTCAATAAAGATGGGGACGTTTGCAGAGAGACACGTCCGGATGAATTACGCCACGTGTGTGTGTGTGTGTGTGTGTGTGTGTGTGTGTGTGTGTGTACAGTGTGGAGGGACCATGTGCACAGGTGCGTTGTTCGGTCATTTCAACCCAGTGTTTGTGCTTATTGAATATTTCCACGGTCGTTCTCATTCCCGCTGCCCCTGACTCACGGTTCCCACGGGCTTCACTCTGATGACTCATCTTCTCGACACTTTTGCTCCCCTTCCTCCTTTCACTGTCGACCCCCCCCCCCCCCTCCTCCTCCTCCTCCTCCTCCCCGCCAGTCTTTGTTGTGACCGATGGCAACAATTTTTAGACCCTCTCGTACTCATTATCCTCTGCGACGATGGTAATGAGTGTGCGTCACTTTGTTTCCCCACTCTCTCTCTCTCTGGTGTTGTGTGTGTGTGTGTGTGTGTGTGTGTGTGTGTGTGTGTGTGTGTGTCTGGCTGTGGTTTGTTCTCAAAGCAAATTTGCGGGTGCATAAAACAAAGAGGAGCTTGTTAGGAGCTCACAATCAATAGATTATGACTCTGTTGACTGATTGAAAGAGAAAGTGGGAGAGTGAGAATACGTCGGGGTGGTGTGTCGCCTCGTCTTTGTGCGCCTGAATGGGTATTAGTGTTGTGGGTATTTGTGTGTGTGTGTTTGTGTGTGTGCGTGGACTGATCTTTTTCGTGTACCTTCTAAATAATTTCGCTAATTTTTAACTGTATCGGGAACCAGGCCTCAGTGTGTTCTGTACAACAACAAATACATCTATAACAAGATATTTTATATAAATACTAAATCGGACAACAACAAGATCAGGTGGTATTGATTAATGTACTGATGATCTTCTCAATTTATGATTCATAATTTAGTCCATAAAATGTCGTATAATTCAGATTTTTTTATTTTCTTTGTGTTATTGTGCTTATTTATTTATTTGATAGCCTTTATAATCACTTTTTTTTTAATGTTTCTCAGCTATTTTTTATTTCTTCATTTATTCAATTGGAAATGTGCTAATTAATTAATTATTTTCTATTTCTTAAATGTAATTTCTCCACATCTTGTCTTCAGAAAATAGCCCCAATGTCGAAGAAGTCGGCTCCTAGAAAATGTCAGCCATCTTTGCGACTACATCTAGCACCACAGAAGGGGCCCTTACAGACGGTATGGTTTTGGTTTTGGTGGTCGGTCTGTCAGCTAGTTGCCCCCCCCCACCCCCCCTCCTTCAACACTTTGTCCAAATGTAGCACATCGCATAAATTGGCGTTGAGTTCAATGTCGTCGGTGCGTGTCGTTTCACTCGACTCCTCATCCGAAGAGACGATCCCTCTCGCTAGGGAGCGCTTCCTTAAATATCAAACACAACAATCGTGCGTCTGGATATCGTCCGTCCACATCCAGTGTGACGTCGACGAGACCGCGGAACAATAACCTGACAAGAGGAGAACTTTTGGGGGAAAGAAATATCTGCTTTTTGTCTGGGGAGTGTCGGTGGAAATGACTCCAGTGGCGTGAACGCTGTCTACCTGCGTTGACATATCTTCAGTGTAAACACCCAGCATGCAACAGCAGCAGCAGCAGCTGCTGCTGTTGCATGCTGGGTGTTTACACTGAAGATACCCAAAAAAAACAAGTGGTCATGTGGTGCCACTGTGTTTTCGGACAGGTTGTGACAAGATTGATGAGAAATAGGGACAACGTCTAGACTGTGATGTTTATAATCCTCAGAGGATGGCTTTGTTTCTTTTGGGTGACCCCGTGACCTTTTTGTCTCGTGCCACCATCAAGCCTCGTATGTAATGTGTATTTAATAAGACGGATTGCCATGGCTTTTGGGAAGCCATATGAAGCACATTGGGGAGGCAGAATCATGGCAGCATTCTACAGGGTTCGTACGGTCATGGAAAACCTGGAAAAGTCATGGAATTTTAAAATGGTCATTTCCAGGCCTGGAAAAGTCATGGAAAAAAACTGAAATCATAAATGTTTTGGAAAAGTCATGGAAATTTGTTAAAATCACATGTTTATTTACGCCGAGTTTGAAATAATTAATATATTTTTTAAAGAAAGACGCTCAAAATATAAGCCGGCGATAGCTCTCAATCCGCAACATTTTCTACAGTTTTCATGTTTATACTGAGATTTTAGTTTGGTCATGGACATTTGGTTTAAAGTTATGGAAAAGTCATGGAAACCTGGAAAAGTCATGGAATTTTAAAATGGTCATTTTCAGGTCTGGAAAAGTCATGGAAAAAACTTAAATCATAAAAGTTTTGGAAAAGTCATGGAAATTTGTTAAAATCACATGTTCATTTACGCCGAGTTTGAAATAATCAATATATTTTTTAAAGAAAGACGCTCAAAATATGAGCCGGCGATAGCTCTCAATCCGCAACATTTTCTACAGTTTTCATGTTTATACTGAAATTTTAGTTTGGTCATGGAAATTTGGTTTAAAGTCATGGAAAAGTCATGGAAAAGTCATGGAAATCCATTGGTCAAAATGTGTAAGATCCCTGATTATATATTTGTTATGATTTTGGTACGTATGCTTCACAGCCTCTAGGGGGGCTCCAGGCTTTGGGTTCTTGTTGGATCATATCTGCAAACATAGAGCAGCATGGTTGGGATGACATTTCCTCAGGGTTTTTTAAACAACAACAAAATTAATCCGAGCAGTCAAACACTTAATTTCTTTTTTTGTCCTATTCAATCAAATAGTAGAGAAAATAAAATGCCGTTTGTGTTTTGCAAACCGTGTAACACGATGGAATCCTATTTCCGGCTCTAAAAAAAAAAATCATAATTATGAGATAGAAAGTCGAAATTATGAGACTGAAGCGCATGCACACATCTTATCTCATAATTTAGACTTTTCTATCTCAAAATACTTTCTTTTTTTTTAATGGCGGAAATGGGCTTCCATATAAGACGGACTGATGGCAAAACAAAACTATTGAAATATGTGTAGCTAATAACCTTATCATGTGCAATATGTGACATATTATTACTATCTGTAAATTAAAACCGTATCCAAAACTCTACATATTAGCACCTTTCTTGTTCTTGTACATATTACCACCTTCTGTATGGGGTATTCTTTCATATTTTGTATTGTTTTCTTATTATAGTGTTATTACCTTCGCATTGAAAATGCGGAAGGTTATGTTTTGAGCGCCGTGTATTTATTTATTTGTATGCGTGTTCCTCGCATAACAAAAAAAGTTTTAAACCGAATCGCATGAAATTTTGATTAGATTTTGGGATCAATCGGGTCAAAGGTCAAGGTCAAGGTCATGGAAAGGTCCAAATCTTCTTTTTACCAGAGCACGGTCAATTTCTATCCAATGGGCATGCAACTAATGCCAAAATGTTCATAATTCAATGCACAATCTTGTGATATGTGAAGATATGCGCTCGACCGAGTGCCTATTCTAGTTTCTAAACTGTTGTCCCGGTGAGCCCTGCACTAGATTCCCAATTCCTCTGGACTGTTGGTCTATCGGCACGAATGGCAAATAAAACCTTAAATCTTGAAACTTGAATGTGAAATGGTGTAAACCGACCGTCCTGGTTGTACATGTTCACTGTACTTACTGTCGGCAGCCAGCCACCACACGCACTGTGTCTTCATTCCGATCCCCGGCGGTCCTGCTCCCCGCAGCACGACCCAGCCCCAGTATCGCATTCCCGCTGTCCATCACTGGCACAAGGCCCCCGCTTAGCAGCGGAGAAAGTCCTCGGGGTCAGCTCATAATGGACCTAAATGCAGCTCATTATCCTGATAAGGCCCGGGCGGTGGCCGGGAAATGGCTGCCTCGACTGGCTGGATGACAGCCGCACAGCTTTTGACAGGTAGACAGAGCTAGACACAGCCATGGCGGACTATCTGATGGACCCGGGCCGACAGATCCAGTTGCACCGGGCCTGCTGCTCCGAGCAATGGAAAGGGGAGGAAACTGGACGCCGCGGAGCCACACAATGATATCTCCAGTCCTGGCCCTCTGCTGTGCTGTGAATATGACTCCATCTTCCCTCCCAATGGGAGCGCTGCAACATATATAAACACAGGTGTGGGGCATATTAGGTGAGTGGGTGTTTATGTTCATTATTTATTGCATTGGGAGGATTTTTTTGTGTTACAAAGGTAAGGAAAGGAAGTTTATTGTCATTAATACAACGAAATGAAGTTGTCGACTCATCATTCATGAAAGCAGCGACAGTAAAAACATGTATAACTAGAATGGACACTCGGTAGAGCGCATACCTTCGCATATCACAAGATTGGGCATTGAATTATGAACATTTTGGCATTAGTTGCATGCCAATTGGATAAGAATTGACCGTGCTATGGTAAAAAGAAGATTTTGACCTATCCATGACCTTGACCTTGACCTTTGACCCGATTGATCCCAAAATCTAATCAAATGGTCCCCGGATAATAACCAATCATCCCACCAAATATCATGCGATTCGGTTTAAAACTTTTTTTGTTATGCGAATAACACGCATGCAAATAAATAAATAAATACACGGCGATCAAAACATAACCTTCCGCATTTTCAATGCGACGGTAAAAACACTAAGACAGGACATTTCTAATTTAAAACAAGGCATTTAAAAATAAATAAGAATAAATAAAACATAAAACACGGCCATCAATGGCTTAAAAGTGAACAAGTGTCATGAAAATGAATATTTTGGTGTGGGAGTGATGGAGGAAACCGAAAGATCCAGGGGGGGGGGGGGGGGGGTTTCAATGAGAATATATTTAAAAGTCTTCCTAAATTACAACAAATTGACTGTTAACTTTCCCTCTACTGCCTGCTGGACACAGAATCTTTCAGGTGGTGTCTATTTTTAATGTGACCACATTGACAGAAAAGAGACCACTAATACACACATACTAATCACAACACATGTTCATATCCACGTATATCTTCATTGTACTACCAGCTGGAGAAGACAATTCCACTTTGTGCTCACATCCTATGGAAAGGGCGATGTCAAGGTCAAAGGTTAAAGAGGGTTTTTTTGAAGCAGGTGTAATTCACCTGATGTTTAACGGAGTGACGTTCCTCGTCCCGTAAGATGTTTCCAGTTCTTTAAAAAAAAAAAAAATGTTTTGGAGCAACAGTTCAGCTTATCTTATTTGATAAGGACCTTTTCTCTCTCTCTCTGACTCTGTCTGACACACTTGGAGGAGGGCCACATTGCCTGGTTGCTATCAGGCCTGAGCATCAGGCAGGAGGAGGAGGGGGGGGGGGGGGGGAGAACTGTCAACAGTCCCAGGCCCCCGGGCATCTAAGTACCCACAGATTCTCTTACAGCCAGATGTCAGCCATAAAAAACCACCACACACTCTCACTCACTGATCAACTTCTCTGTGCCCCGCTCATCCATAACAGTATCCTCTCTGCCCTTAGGTGTGTGTGTGTGTCAGTGTGAGAGAGAGAGAGAGAGTGCCTCCAGTTTCTCTTTGTGTACACTGCCTTTGTGTGTCGCCGCGGTTGTGTGTGCGAGGGTGTGTGTGTGTGTGTGTGTGTGTGTCGGCCCCGTGTTGATATGCCCGGCGGAGGCATGTTGGGCAGATGCCGACTTTCCGTCAGTGGGCGTTTGGCAACTGTGGCGGTAGGGGGGGGGAGGGGGTAAAAGTGTCATTCAATGTACCAATGTGACTCCTCCCCCCTCGCCTCCGGCACACACCGCTCTCGTCTCGGGTGGCGAGGTAAAGAGATAGCCGCAACCGGTACGCTTTGGGCACTACGCTCACACAGCAAAACACACACACACACACACACTCTTCTGTTCACACACACACGCATCAAGGAAAGAAACCTGCATAACCAATAGAAAATGATTGTACACGCACACAGACACAAACTGATACCTGCTCATTTTACATGGTTTCATACCTCAGAGGTGTTTTGAGGTCAGAGAGGTATGTGACCAGAGGTATCACGCTGCTCAGCATATTCGTACCGCAATCGCTCACAGCCATCGTTTCTTGACAAAGCACTCCTTGTGAAGTCAGCAATTTGCCATCTCCAGTGTTAAGCACATTATCCAGGTGCATCGAGGCGACCTGCACGGCTCTTCTTTTCTCTCTCTCTCTCTCTCTCTCCAACAGGCTTACAGTGTGTCTACACAGATCAGACGGGATTAGATGGTGATGTTGCGTGCCTTCTCACTGTCTGCTGCACACCCGCTGCCCTCAACACCTTCGTAAGATGCAAAATACTTAATTACGGCTCATCTCTCAGACGCACAATTACAGCCGACTGCTTTTGGGGTCGTTGTTTTTTTTCTTCGCACACGCGCCGACAAAGGCGTGGAATCTCACGCGAAGTCTCATCTGTCGTCTGAACTGGAGTGAGAGCCAAGCCGCCGCCCGCCGTACGAATATCTGCCGTCTCAAGTCGGCATTGTTCAAACGGAGGCCGGCCGAGGAGGACGGATGTCGGCAGTTGCGTAGAGATCTGACGTGACAAAAGCGACCCGCGCTCTCTATTCCTCACACACACACGCACATATACAAACACACACACACACACACAGACACCCACCTCTTTTTCTCACGTCACTCTGAAGTAGCTCCTTGTTCACCTCCGGTGGGAGACGTGGGGGAGGGAGCGAGAAATGTCGGGAAAAAAAGAGACACAAATGCAAGAAAAGGGTGAGAGTTGACCTTTTGGGTCCCGCTGAAGCGAGCTCTGTAAGTGAGGGGGCGGGTGGCTGAACTAAGTGGCTGATTCATTTCCCCGGAGACCCCCTTCCCCCCCAAGCCCGTGTAGACACAAACACACACACACACACACACACTCCCCTGTGGACGGGTACACATATCCAGGTGCTGGCATCTGCAGAGAGGGCAACACACGACCTCTGTTGACCCCGAGGGAGCCCAGCTGGGGTGGAAGGTCACGGCGGAATCCTCCCACTGTCTGTCGGTGTGTGTGTGTGTTTTTGGGCTGTGAAGACCACAGCCCCCTCCCCTCCCCGCCTGACCTCTAGTCACTTTTGGACAGCAGAGGAGACCGGGGGGGGGGAGAAAGGAGAAACTCGAAGTTCAGCCGAGTTCACAAGTTTAGGTGTAAATGTGCCTGTCAGGCTGGAAGGATCCATCAGCGGTGAAAAAGGGGGGAGTTTGTGTTGCAGCGCCAGCAGAACCAGAGGTTATACGAGGTCGAATGCGGTTAAGTCAAAGATAGTTTCAATGTATTTCCATGTTTCCCCCCACCCTCTCATCTCTCCATCCACCCGAGGCCTCCAGCGTTCAGCGCTGCGCGTATGAACTTGGCACGCAAGTTAACTGGTTCCCCTCCCCCACCCGTCTCCCCCTCCTCCCTCCCTCGTCAGGGTGTTTCCTTTCAGCTCGTTGCGAAGTCGAGCAGCTGTCTTGTTTTGGGTTACGGCGAGTGTGTGCGCTCAGGTAACACCCGCATCAGCGCCGCCCCGTCAGCACTCTCTCTCCCCCCCTCCGTCAGCGGCGCTCCGAGAAGCAGATGCTAAGGCCGAGGCCCGAGACGGTGACGCGGCGCCCCGGAACCGACGCCACCGAGGGTTTTCGTACATTATTAAATGATCCCTTTGTGAGCGAGATAATGGCCGCGCGTTGGGGAAGGATCGGTCGGAGGGGAAAGGAAGAGCGAGCGACGGGAAGATTATTGTTCTGATGATCACTCTAGCGTCTCGACTTTTCTTCTGAGTCGGGTTATTCCATCGTTACGTTCACACTGAGATGCACCTGGGGGAAAAACGGTGCTGGTTCGGAAGTTTCCCGTGTGACATGTTGAGGAAGCAGAACATTTAAAGGTGTGCTGCTCGGAGGCCCGGCTACTTGTGGTTTTATTTTTTAAGGGGGCAATTCTTTTTTCCCCACAGACTGAAATCCAGAAGCATTTAAAAAATACTTTTTTAAACTTGTGAAATAACATTTAACCTTTGTTCAAAAGTTATAAATATATTTATTTAGGCTTACAGTATATGAGCAATTGTCATAACAATGGCAATGATAAGAATATTAGGCAGTCGTCTACAGATTCAAAGTGTTTTCTTCGATTTTTTTGGAACAAAAAACAAACAGAAAACAAAAATCAGACAATAATATTCAATGTTATTCTTATTTATTTATGGTTATTTATTGTTATTAATTTTTTTAAACAAACAATCATGACTTATTTCTTTTTTTAAATTCAAAATTATATATATATTCGTTGTGTACCTACCTAGCACAGGCAATACAGAAACAGATTTAAATAAAACACTATTTAATTATCGAAATCATGAAGGCATTTTTTGCCCCTCTCCTCGTGATATCAAGGGCAAAATTATATTTCTTAGGGGCAGATTTGCCCTTTGCCCTCGTGTATTTCCGACGCTGGGGCAGAGTTATGGGTCAAAGGTTCCAATGTTTCTACGTCCATCCGAGTCGCATGGGGTCGACAACATAAACAGAAGAGCAACGCAACGTTAGAGTCTTCATGACGAGAGGGAAACCCCGTCAGCAAAGCGCTGTGTTGATTTACCACAGAAAGACTTCACCCATCTAAGAAGAGAGATGCGCTGCGGTGTTGTGTGTAATGTCTGGTCCTGGCGCCAAACAAACAAGTAGCATTGGAAAAAATGGAGCGAGTGAATTCCCCCGCCACTTAAAACGTAACGGGCCCGCCGAGCGAGGACGTGGCGCCGGGTCGTGAAAGTTGCACAGACGTGATACAGACGAGGGGTTGCAGGCAGGAAACAGACGCCGGCGAAACACGGAGCGTCTGCAGACTGAATAATTACAGACTGAACGGAAACAAAGATGGTAAAGATGCTCACACACACAAACACACACACACACACACACACACATTTCATTTAAGGATGAAAAGGGATAGACTTTACACTCAAGCTCCCCCCTCCAATTTGTGGTGGTTCCAAACAGAGACCCCGAAAGATACTCCTCACAAAGATGCTGAGTGGCAGGAAGAAAGGGAGAAAAAGGGGGGGGCTCAAAGAGAAAGACGGAGTGGCACCTAGTAAAGGAAGAGACGGCGTGTCTTTACTACTTCCTGCTGACTGGCAGCTGAAGCGGAGAGGAAGATCCTCGTCTCCTCTAGCCTCCCTTTTAATCACGGCCAATTACAAGGCGAGCGCGCCAGGACGTATTACACGGCAAGCAGAGAGCCCAAAGAGCCCAAAGAGCCCAGAGAGCTCAAAGAGCTCAAAGAGCTCAGAGAGCTCAGAGAGCCCAAAGAGCCCAAAGAGCTCATAGAGCTCAGAGAGCCCAGAGAGCCCAAAGAGCTCATAGAGCTCAGAGAGCCCAAAGAGCCCAAAGAGCCCAGAGAGTCTAAAGAGCCCAGAGAGTCCAAAGAGCTCAGAGAGCCCAAAGAGCCCAAAGAGCTCAGAGAGCTCAGAGAGCCCAAAGAGCCCAAAGAGCCCAGAGAGTCTAAAGAGCCCAGAGAGTCCGAAGAGCTCAGAGAGCCCAAAGAGCCCAAAGAGCTCAGAGAGCTCAGAGAGCCCAAAGAGCCCAGAGAGTCTAAAGAGCCCAGAGAGTCCAAAGAGCCCAGAGAGTCTAAAGAGCCCAGAGAGCCCAGAGAGTCTAAAGAGCTCAAAGAGCCCAGAGAGCCCAAAGAGCCCAAAGAGCCCAGAGAGCTCAGAGAGCCCAAAGAGCTCAAAGAGCCCAGAGAGCCCAAAGAGCCCAGAGAGCCCAAAGAGCCCAGAGAGCTCAAAGAGCTCAGAGAGCCCAAAGAGCCCAGAGAGTCTAAAGAGCCCAGAGAGCCCCCTCCAGTGTGTTTGTGGGGCCGGGGGCACATATTATGGCGGTTTAAGCGCCGCAACGTTTCCCAAAGGCCCCGGTGCTCCGAGGGGCCTTCGCAGGTCTCTTTTTTTTGTGGTTTTAATGAGAACTGACAGCATGAAAATGCAGCAGTAGAGATAGCCCCTCCCCCCCCCCCCCCACAATGACTATAAATGAGCTGCGCTCATCCCTAGTTCAACAGAGGTCAGCTTTCGAGGTGTGGGGGGGAACAATGCTCCTACACATGTCATTCCTCGAGCTCTACGTTATTGTAGCGAGTCATGTCTTTATCATAATTGTGCACGGTGGAGGGGTGAAGGGCCAACGAGGGGGATGGAGCGGTAATGGTGGTCTTCGAGATATTGCATAATAGGAAGAGGATGAGCTGAATGACGTCTCCTGTTATCCCAATGAGTCCTAGTTTATTAACTGAAAGTTTAGTTTAGTTTATTAACTGACGGTTTAGTTTAGTTTATTAACTGACGGTTTAGTTTAGAGTTTTATACTGTTCTTTAGAAGTCTATTTCTTGGCACGCACTAACGTATTTTTTTATCTTGAAGATTATATCGATTCTCTACCCCGCTTACATACAGTATACATTTGTTGTTGTTGTTGTTGTTTGTTCAATTACGTAATTGAAATGGCCAAATCAGCATTGCCAAAAATCTGGATGTAAAATCCACAATCCACCAACCTCATTCAGTTTTCATTATGTCATTAAGGCCAATGGTGCATCATACCTCAGGGAGTATAATCTCCCCAAAGTATAATAATTGTTTCCATTTTCTACAGGGTTCGTACGGTCATGGAAAACCTGGAAAAGTCATGGAATTTTAAAATGGTCATTTCCAGGCCTGGAAAAGTCATGGAAAAAACTTAAATCATAAAAGTTTTGGAAAAGTCATGGAAATTTGTTATAATCACGTGTTCATTTAGGCCGAGTTTGAAATAATTAATGTGATTTTTAAAGAAAGACGCTCAAAATATAAGCCGGCGTACGCTCTCAATACGCAAAATTCTCAAAATTATTCATGTTTATACCGAGATTTCAGTTTGGTCATGGAAATTTGGTGAAAAGTCATGGAAAAGTCATGGAAAAGTCATGGAAATCCATTGGTCAAAATATGTAAGAACCCTGTTTCTATTTAAAAATGGGTTAGAAGAAAATATATTTAGAAGAGTTTTATTGAGCCAATAACAGTTAAATTAAAGATGCGTTGGTTCTCACACGGTCCCTCACATGAACAGGAAGTCATCGCGTTGCGTCTTCAATCCGTCGGCCGTCTCGTCTCTCGGGGACATGGGAAAAGCAAACGTTGTGACATGTATACTAAAGAGTTTTATACTGTTCTTTAGAAACATACAAGTCTATTTCTTGGCACGCACTAACGCGGGACATCCCTCCTCCGGGTTGGCCGGCGTTAATAGGGCTCGTTTGAGGCCTCTCTCTCTCGGACTCCTTTTGTGGCTTTGAGTGTTCGGACACCTCCTTGGCACGAGGTGCGAGGGCACGGCCGCCGGGGGAGGGCCGCGTTTGTGTGTCGGCGACACGGATTGAACAGGAGAGAGAGCTTGTCATGTGCCACAGTGTGACAATGCGGCGTGATGTGAGCTGGGTGGTCACTCCATTAGGACGCGTCATTCACTCGGTAAACGATGATGCGGCGACTTCACGTCAACCACAACTACAGACCGAGCCCACAAAGGAGAGCGTCCTGTAACAGTTTAGCTCCACGCCTTCCTTTTTGTCGTCGTAGTTTTCATCCTGTCACTAACTATCATGTCATTCCAGATCCTGCTTCCCATCTCGTTAGTCCAACTCCCCTCACCTGCCTCTGGTCACCTCGTTAGTCCCTCATTCCCTTCACCTGGTCCTCACGCCCTTCTCACCTGCAGCCCATCCCCTCATTAGTCCCTCACTATTTAGCTCCCTCACTTCCACTTGTCCTCTGCCAGTTTGTCTTGTGTTTTTCCGACCGAGCCCTCGAGCGTTCCACAGTGTGTTTGATTATTCTGTCTGTTCCGATCTTGACGACGTTTTCAGTAAAGGATCTTTATTTGAATTTTCTGTCTCCTGAGTCGTGCATTTGGGTCCACCCTAATCCCGCCGTGACACGTCCCCCCGCCTTGTTACGCCACATGCGGGCGTCTCGTTGATGCCCCTTCGAGAAAAAAAAAAAGAAGATAAAATTACCGTGTATTATTAGCAATAAAGAACAGGAGTTCAACTAAATTAGATCAAGAGCAGTCGAATATGATCTGTTGGTATGCCCGGATCATAAATTCTCATGACACTTTATCTTTTTTTTCTCCCCTTCCTTTCCTCCCTCTTCCAGCTGCAGGCTTGACTTAGCATTAGCGTTTAGTGGTGCGCGGAGATGTCGGTGGCACAGCGTGCTAAGACAAAGCACCCTCGGATATCAGATCGCCTCATCTACAGCTCACTGGGCCAGTTTTTTGGGGTGGAGGAGGGGTTTCTCAGACGTTCGGAGGGCATTTCAGGGCCTCTGATTTATCCCTACTGCTGAGAAAGAAGAAGCAGATGAATGCCTCACAATGAGAGGAACATTGTTAAATGTCCGGCAAAGGAGGTTCGAGAGGAAGGAGAAAGATAGAGGAGCAGGAAATAAAACAGGTTTGGGAGAAAACCCAGTGGAGTGGTGCCAGAGCTGTTGTACGTTGAGTGGGCTTTAGCTTATTTATGTGAAA
>NC_079393.1:7522772-7537772 GCF_029220125.1 Pseudoliparis swirei | reverse complement strand
CATGCGTCGCTCTGTTTCAATCTGGGTCTCCCGGCCCCTTTCTCTACTTCTTCACCAGAAAAAAAAATCTTTCAATTTATTTAACCAGAAAAAGCCTCATTGAGATAAAAAAATCTCCTTTACAAGAGTGTGTGTACATGTGTGTGTGTGTGTGTGTGTGTGTGTGTGTGTGTGTGTGTGTGTGTGTATACCATTCAACTAGGTTTTGGAAAAAAAACAATGATGAAAGTCATTTAAATGTATTTACTGTATTATTTTATCTTGAAGATGATGCCGATTCTCTACCACGCTCACATATACGTTGTTGTTGTTGTTGTTATTGTTGTTGTTGTTTTCATACAATTACAGCGTTGCCACAAATCTGAATGTAAAATCCACAATCCACCAACCTGATTCAGTTCATGATGTCATGAAGGCCAATGGTGCATCATACCTCAGGGAGATCCATATACATGTGATGAGTGGTCCTGCCTCCAGGACCACGGCAACACGATAGCAGAACACAAAACAGGGAGCGTGCATTGAAGATATAAAAAAAAGCACAGAATAAAAAATAAGTGCAAATATACTTGTATATATGCAGAAACGGCACGTACTGTTTTTTATTGTTGTTGTTTTTTTTAATGCATTTATAGCAGTGAATTAAAATCCCCCCCCCCATCAAAAAAAAGTCAAACATGAATGGAAAACATTAGCGGTCTTTCCGTCTTCACCCTCTGCACACACACACACACACACACACACAAGCGCCCTCTCATCCACAGAAATGAAGAGATCAAAACCGCAGCGCACATATCATGCCGCCCTCTCCACACAGACACACACACTCTGTCTCTGACTCTTTGCCATTCACCACTCTGCACGCCCCCCCCCCCCCCCCCCCCAGTCAGCCCACTCCAGATGTGCGAGGACAGAGGGAGCCCAGTCATAGTCAGTCAGTCAGTCACTTTCTCCCCAGAGTGAGAGTGAAACACCACCTGTGTGTCTGTCTGCGGAGGTTTCCGTACGCCAGAGCCGTTACCCTCGGCGAGAAAGCCTCGCTGATGGCTTCCCAAGCTGGAGGACAGTGAGGAGGGCTTTTTTTTTTTTTTTTTTGCCATTGAGTTTCAAAGTTCTTATTTCATTCAAACAAATTGCAAAATCTGCTAGTTCCATCAGATCATTTCAACCTGTTTTTAATGCAAAAACAACTTGTGTTGGCAGATTTTTTTTTTTTTTTTCCCTGTTTCTGGAAAAAAGGACTTTAATTTCAAATTGTTAGTCATAATGAACAACACATCGCAATATGAATATCTCCTTAGGCATATGACCGTACCAGTAACAGGCGCACATTGTAGTGGTAAACATGTGGTCGATGTGAATTGGAACTGAAACCCCACTTTAGGTGAGGTGAAGTTGACCTAGTTTAGGTAAAGGTCACAGTTTGGGGTGAAAATAAGTCACTTTATTAACGTATTTTTCGTTTTATGACAGACAAACGGTCTTCAACGGAAAAAAAGTAAATAAATCAGGGAGAGTCTTTTTCTGTCAGGAGTTCAGTTACAAACACAGAGGTGAGAAAGAAGGAGAGTGGGGGGGGGGGGGGAACGAAGAAAAAAAACACAACTCAGAGTCCCTCTGAGTATTCCTCCCTCTTCCCCTCCGGGCTCGGCCCTCGCGGGCCCCAGCAGAGTGGTGATCCAACACCATGCTTTATAGCCCACAGGGACCAGACCTAAATCTGATACTGGGGCCTCTTAACACACACATAAAATGAGCACATCACCCCCCCCCCCCCACACACACACACACACACACACACACACACACACACACACACCGCCTCCCCGACGGGGGGAAACAGTCCTTATTCTTTCACCTTTTTACAATAATAGTGACTTCATTCGTGCGCCATTCGGATGAGTGCGTTACTCGAGGGTGTCTAATGGGAAAAATATGTTAATGGTGATTTAAAGTACAGTACTTGAGGAGAGAAGGAGCTGCCCCCCCCATTCATCAATTACCTTGTGTGCATTTTACTGAAACCATTTAACAAGTCAACACGCAGTTTGTAATGATGTTGTTTTACGGTCCTAAAGGTGTTTGTGCACCAGGATGAATGCATATATTTTGGTTATGAACGTAGTAAAGTGGAACATTTGAACCCGTTAAAAACGCTCGACAAATACCTTCGTCATGCCATAATACTCCCCGTGCTTCGGATAAGTGACATAGACCTCTGAGCGATGACCCAAAGCAACCGGTTTCCCTCTTCTCACTGGCTTTGAGTTCTACCTCTCGTGATCACTCCGTCATTAGCGCTGCAGTCGGCGGGTTTTCTCCGACGTTTGATGTGCCGCCGCTCCGAGGCTCGTCCCTCTGGAAGCACGGAGGAAGAGCTTGTGGAGGAAGAGCTTCTGGGGGAAGTGCTTCTGGAGGAAAATATTGTGTTGGAAGTGCTTCTGGAGGAAGAGCTTGTGGAGGAAGAGCTTGTGGAGGAAAAGCTTGTGGAGGAAAAGCTTCTGGAGGAAGTGCTTCTGGAGGAAGTGCTTCTGGAGGAAGAGCTTGTGGAGAGCGATCGTGAATCTGATCCCGATAAGTCAAATACAGCAACGTCTTCAACCGTCACCGCTCTCCGCCGCTAGCCGCCGAGCTCCACGACAAATCTCCCCAGTTTGCCGCCACAAAGCCCAAGAGGGTCAAGAGGCCGGCGAGACAAACAAATCCGTGTCTGCCTTTCTGTTTGGACAAGGATTTGTTCCGGAAGAAGCCGTCACTCCGTCTTCCTTCCTGAGGTGTTTATTTGCACTCGGCTTCCCACCAGCACCTCGGCTGTTTACAGAGTTTGTTTGAATCGTTTCTATTTTATTCGGCCCCCCCCCCCCCCCCAAAAGAAAACAAAAACAAAATTAGTTTGGACAATGCTGGTTTGTTTTCTTGACCTATAAATATATAAATATGTCTAGACGAGCAGCCGGATGGACGTCCTTCCTATCATTGGAGGTCAACCAATTAGATGAAGGAAGCCACTGGTTTCTTACACATATATATATATGTATATATACATATATATATATGTATATATATGTTCTAATAGCTGTGGTTTCATGTCTGATGTCTCTGGGCAGAAGTGTAAAAATATCACAGCCATATAAACACCACTACCACCAACAAAAACACCACCACTACAATCAACAACAACACCACTACCACCAACAACAACAACAACAACAACAACAGCACCACTACCACCAACAACCACAACGGCACCACTACAATCAACAACAACAGCACCACTACCACCACCACCAACAACCACAACAGCACCAACAACAACAGCACCACTACAATCAACAACAACAACACTACCAACAACAACCACAACAGCACCACTACAATCAACAACAACAACAGCACCACTACCACCAACAACAACCACAACAGCACCACTACAATCAACAACAACACCACTACCACCACCACCAACAACAACAACAACAGAACCACTACCAGCACCAACAACAACAACACGACTACCACCAACAACCACAACAGCACCACTACAATCAACAACAACACCACTACCACCACCAACAACAACAACAACAGCACCACTACCACCACCACCAACAACCACAACAGCACCACCAACAACAGTACCACTACAATCAACAACAACAACACTACCAACAACCACAACAGCACCACTACAATCAACAACAACAACATCACCACTACCACCAACAACAACACCACTACCACCACCAACAACAACCACAAAAGCACCACTACAATCATCAACAATAACACTACCACCAACACCAACACCACTACCACCGGCAGCACCACCACCAACAACAACCACAACAGCACCACTACCACCAACAACAACAACAACAGCACCACTACAATCAACAACAACAACACTACCACCGGCAGCACCAACAACAACCCCACCACCACCACCACCACCACTACCACCACCACCAACAACAACAACCCCACCACCACCACCACTACCACCAACACCACCACTGACCTTACGGCTCATCGTCCCACCAGGTATTTCCGGGTCGGTGCTGCCAGGAGGGTCCGGATGTTGGGGGTTGGCTCCACAGAGGTTAATCAGGATCAGAGCTCAGACCCAGCGGCCTTGTTCAGAACCAGCAAAGCATTCACAGCTCACTGTTTACACAATACACCCTCGCTGCCATTAGTGCTGTGTCACCAGACAAGGCCGTGTGTGTGTGCGACAGGGAAAGAGACATGAGTTCCAGGAATCAGGAACCTCCATCCACAACTCCACGTATTCGGTCACATGCATTCACCCACACACGCGTTTCAGGGCGGTGAGTCTCATGAGCCACATCCATGACTCAAGGTTTATTTTGAGGAAGTAGGGGCCGGTGGAACGGTGGTTACTCATACCAGGAAGGGACTAAACGTAACTGGCCTACACAAATTTACACCAAAAAGATAATATGTGACTTTAATTATCCACCAAATTCACTTGCTTCCCCTTTTTGTGACTTTTGGCCCTTTGGTTACCTCGAGTTAAGATTCCGCGAAGACTCTTTCGTCTCCTTTAATTTACATGAAACTGCAGAGATTTCTCACCTGCTTGAAATGTTGCGATACAGTTGAAACCAAGTTTGTAATTGATTTAATATCTCTCTTCAATGAGCAGGACTTCTTTATGGCAATACTGGATTAACTTGAGCCAGGAAGACGGTGCTTTCATCTGGATATATAATATGTGCAATATACACATACCATTACATGTAACATAACTTCACTATAAGATTTGCAGAATCAGTAACTTCTTTTAAATCACTTCTTAAAACCCATTTTTATAGAACAGTTTTTAAGTGATCTAGTCTTTTTATGCAGAACTTTGGTTCCCCACATTTAGTTTGTCTGTTTTTAATTTATTTTTAATTCATTTGGTTTTTAATTTATTTTTAATTTATTATTTTATTTTTTAATTTAATAAATGCTTTTAAATGTAATATTGGTTTCTTGCTATTCCACTTGTTTTGCTTTGACTCTCTGTGGAGCACTTTGTAAACATTGTTTTTAAAGGTGCTATATAAATAAAGTTATTATTATTATTATATTACAACATGTTTATATTGCTTTGTCAAAATGAAAAATACATGACGTGACAGAAGACATTATCCTAATGTGTGACCCTACAGAGCAGAACACATTCATCAAGCCCAACCTGTCAATCGTTGTGGGGTTCCAGATTAATCCTCATGAGTCTGAATTTAAAGCGTCTCTCCACTCGTATCTGGGCTTCACTTTGCTTCTAATTCAAGGCAGTCGCTTCCCGCTGCTCCCGTTCCCCGTTAAAACCGCTCAACTGGAAAACCACGTGGATGCTTTTATTTTGAAAGCAGCCAGTTTTAATTTTAGTCCCTCCGTTTTTAATATCGCAGGAAGTGAATAATAAAAGAAGAAACATAATCAGGAGTTTGGATGAAGAGCTGCAGGCGACAGGCTCACTCTGTGTAAACCAGTGTACCTCCAACATGTGATTCAAGTACACCGTATATAGACATATATATATATATATATATATATATATATAGAGAGAGAGAGAGAAACAGCTCCTATAGTCCATATATACTTTATATATATATATATATACTGTATATATATATGTATATATATATAATATGTATACTGTATATATATGCCTGTATATATACAGGCATATATATGGAGACGGAGACGCCAGCGTGGGAAGCGTGCAGGAGCGCTTGTTAAAGTGCGTCAGCGGGGATTTCGAACTGCGCTCCCGTCAATTCATCTGGCGAACGTCCGCTCTCTGGCGAACAAGATTGATGAACTGCTGCTCCTGAACAAAACTAATAGGGACTTTAGCAGATCTGCCGCCCTGTGCTTCACCGAAACCTGGCTCGGTGCGCACATCCCGGACAGCGCACTGCATCTGCCGGGCTTCCAACTCCACCGAGCGGACCGCGTAACGGCTCTGTCGCGGAAAACGAGGGGAGGCGGAATCTGCTTTTATATTAATGAAGGTTGGTGCACAGATGTCACGGTGTTAAAGGAATCATGCAGCCCTCACCTAGAAACTTTTAATAAACTGCAAACCATTTTATTCACCGCGGAAGTTTTCCTCATTCATCCTGGTCGGTGTGTACATCCCACCTCAGGCCTGTGTGAGTGAGGCACTCCAACACCTGGCAGAGCAGATCACCACCATGGAGCACAAACACCCAGACTCCCTGCTCATTGTTCTTGGGTAGTTTAACAAAGCAAACCTCTGTGAAGAACTTCCAAAGTACAGACAGCATATTAAGTGAACCAGCTGGGACAGAAGCACACTGGACCACTGCTACACTGTACTAAAGGACGCATATCGCTCAGTCCCTCGTGCAGCTTTGGGACTCTCTGACCACTGGCCGGGTCATCTTCTCCCGACCTACAGGCAGAGACTAAAATCCGCAAAGCCTGCAGTGAAGACTGTGAGGAGATGGACCAACGAGGCCGAGCTGGAGCTACAGGCCTGCTTTGCCTCCACTGATTGGAGTATTTTTGAGGCTGCTGCTACAGACCTGGATGAGCTAACTGACACTGTGACATCATATATCAGCTTTTGTGAGGACACGTGTGTGCCGACAAAAACCTTCTGCACATACAACAACAATAAACCCTGGTTCACTGCAAGACTCAGGCAGCTTCGCCGGGCTAAAGAGGAGGCCTACAGAGGTGGGGACAGGATTCTGTACAACCAGGCCAGAAACACACTGACGAGGGAGATCAAGGTAGCTAAGAAGAGCTACAATGAAAAGCTGGGAAAAAAGTTTTCAGCCAACGACCCCTCGTCAGTTTGGAGAGGCCTGGAAGTACTCACCAACTACAAGAGACCATCCCCCCCCACTGAGGACAATCACCGACTGGCTGACGACCTGAATGTCTTCTATTGTAGGTTCGACAAGCCCACTTCCACCCCGCCCAACTGCTCCATCATCGAACAATCACCTCCACTCTCTGCCTCACCTCTCCCATCCAACCCCCCACCGGCACTGAGGATCTGCGAAGAGGATGTGAGTCGGCTCTTTCAGAGGCAGAAGATCAGGAAGGCTCCGGGCCCAGACGGCGTGTCCCCCTCCTGCCTGAAAGCCTGTGCTGACCAGCTGTCCCCCATCTTCACGGAGATCTTCAACCGATCACTGGAGCTGTGCGAAGTCCCTTCCTGCTTCAAGCGCTCCTTGATCATCCCGGTGCCCAAGAAATCCTCCATCACAGGATTAAATGACTACAGACCCGTCGCCCTGACGTCTGTGGTCATGAAGTCCTTTGAGAGGCTGGTGTTGACCCACCTGAAGGACGTCACAGGGCCCCTGCTGGACCCCTGCAGTTTGCCTACCGTGTAAACAGGTCGGTGGATGACAATAAATATGGGACTGCACCATTTACTGCAACACCTCGACTCCCCAGGGACATATGCAAGGGTTCTGTTTGTGGACTTCAGCTCTGCATTCAACACGATCATCCCGGAGGTTCTACAACCCAAACTCTCCCAGCTCGCCGTGCCAGCCCCCACCTGCCGGTGGATCACAAACTTCCTGACAGACAGGACGCAGCAGGTGAGGCTGGGAAAAACCACATCCAGCACCCGGACCATAAGCACTGGCGCCCCCCAGGGATGTGTGCTCTCTCCACTGCTCTTCTCCCTCTACACCAACGACTGCACCTCAGAGGACCCGTCTGTTAAGCTCTTGAAGTTCGCAGACGACACAACGGTCATCGGCCTCATCAGGAACGGTGACGAGTCTGCGTACAGACGGGAGGTTGAACGGCTGGTCCTCTGGTGTGGACAGAACCACCTGGAGCTGAACAAGCTCAAGACTGTGGAGATGACAGTGGACTTCAGGAGGAGCCCCCCAACACTATCCCCGCTCACCATTCAAAATATCACTGTTCCTGCGGTGGAGACCTTCAAGTTTCTGGGATCCACAATCTCCCGGGACCTGAAGTGGGCCTCCAACATTAACACCATCCGCAAAAAGGCCCAGCAGAGGCTGTACTTTCTGCGCCAGCTCAGGAAGTTCAACCTGCCTCAGGAGCTGCTGATCCTTTTTTACTCCGCCATCATCCAGTCTGTCCTCTGCTCTTCCATCACTGTGTGGTTTGGAACGGCCACCAAACAGGACAGAGTCAGACTACAGCGGATCGTCAGGTCTGCAGAAAGAACCATTGGTTCCAGCCTCCCCTCCATTCTGGACTTGTACACCGCCAGAGTCAGGAAGCGGGCAGGAAAGATCACTGCAGACCCTTCACACCCTGGACACAAGCTGTTCCAACTCCTGCCCTCTGGTAGGCGCTACAGAGCACTGTACGCCAAAACCACCAGACACAGAAATAGCTTCTTTCCACTGGCCGTCACCCTGATGAACAATTAATCAGACTCTTCCATCTGCACTATCTGCACTTTTTGACTACTGTCTTTAATGTCTTTTTTATATTTATCCCGCTTATTGTATATTGTGTGTGTGTATAAGTACGGAAGAGCAAAGTGAAACCGGAGTCAAATTCCATGTATGTGCAAACCTACATGGCCATTAAAGCTGATTCTATTCTATTCTATTCTATATATATATGCATGTATATATATATATATACATATTTATGTATTTCTATACAGTATCTCTCTCTCTCTCTATATACAGGACTGTCTCAGAAAATTAGAATATTGTGATAAAGTTCTTTATTTTCTGTAATGCAATTAAAAAAACAAAAATGTCATGCATTCTGGATTCATTACAAATCAACTGAAATATTGCAAGCCTTTTATTCTTTTAATATTTAATAATTTTTTAATTGCATTACAGAAAATAAAGAACTTTATCACAATATTCTAATTTTCTGAGACAGTCCTGTATATATATGCATGTATATATATACTTATATATATATATATATACAAACAGCTCCATAGTGCCTACTGGAGGTAAAGAAATCAAAATAAAAAAAGTACACCACAGCTCTTACTGCACTGACGGATGGAAAATCACTCGTCCTGTGCGTGCATCACAAAATCTGACGGTGGTTTGCTTGTGCCATTGCACACTGTGGGTTTCCCGGTCCTATGGGGGGGGGAAGGCTATTATTACCTGGTGCCAGAGATTTATCGTCGCCACTCACATTTGAAGTTGCGTCCTCTGGTCTAGTTTAGGGGGGGATGGTTCATTCATCATCGGAGGTCTCAAGAATAAGCGTAATGAAGAGGGTCTGATCACAGTGAAATGCATCGGCCTCGCACTGCCGGCTCCGTCTGAATCATGTTGCCACGGGGGCGGCGTGATAATGTGACCTCAAGTGGCGTGATGTGTGACACTGAGCTCTTCCCTCTATTATATACCACAATCTGCAAAGAGGAGTGGCATGCGGCCATCATTACCCAACGTGGGTGGCTTCCCCTCCCTTCTCATTGCGTGTGTGCGCCCGGCAGAGAATTGCACAACATCAACTTAGTGCTGCTTTTTTTCCCCCCCCACTCTAAGTGATGAACACTCATATGGGGAAGTAAAAAAAAGTTCCTCTTCATCTTTTTCCATGCATTTACTTTTTTTTTTCTCTACTTGCCGAACCCAAAATAGACTCAGTTGGGGGCAAAGAGGTGTGACACATGACACACAGCCTGTGTATTTCCAGCATGCCCTGTAGTAACCCTCCCTCTGGCAGACAGTGGTCACAGTGTGGTTTGTTAAAAATAGGGAAAAGTTAGTTCAGCAAAGATTTACCTGCAGACATTTCCCGCATTTCCTCCTCCGCTTGTAGATCAACAGTCGGCTAAATGAGGACCGCGGTCTGTCCTGACTGCTTCCTTTGACGGGGGGGGGGGGGAGATCGTGTGAGATGGAAGACGGAGGAAAACAGAGAGCGAGGGCGAAAGGGGCAGGGGGGCTGCGTTTGATGAAAGCCTGCCTCTCTGTTTACTACGAGCTAAAAATACTATCCACCCTGGATTGCTGCTGGCATGAGGAGGAGGAGGAGGAGGAGGAGGAGGAGGGGGAAGAGGTGGTGGTGGTGGGGGTTGGACTGTGTCCATATGTGTGTGCCTGTCGCCTCAAAACCCAACAGCTGGAGGCTTGAAGGCCGAGGGTGGGGCTCCACGTCGCCGCGGGGGGAACAACAGGTGGACGAGAAGGCATGTGCGGTTCGGCGTTTGTACTGTACATGTGTCTGCGTGTGTGTGTGTGTGTGTGTGTGTGTGTCGGGGGGGAGGGGAGGTGAGGCTTGTGGGCAGGCGTGTGCAGAAAATCTCTGCTTACAAGTTCATACATGTACGGAAGCTTTACACACCGGTCCCCTTTGTAAAAGAAGAAAGAACTCACGACTGGGGCAGAGCTACGAATCAAAACTAATGACTGGGTTGTTGATGGCGATGTTACAAGCCCTGGTATGAGCACTGCTTCGGCCATTCACGGCAGCCGCTCGCTACGCCACTATTGTACACGTGTGTGTGTGTGTGGGGGCTAACATGTGTGTCTTTCCCCACTCCTCGCTTTTACCCTGATGACAAGAGGCAATTGGCCTTCTCAAATGACAGTGACTAGGTACTGTGAGGGCAATTGTGCCCAGGCAGCTGTGCATCTCTCTCTCTCTCTCTCCCTCTCTCTCTCCCTCTCCCCCCCCCCCCATTAAGCGAAAATGAAAGTAGTTACTGATTCCCGTGATTAAATTCCTCCCTCTTTGTGCAGAGGGTTGATCAGATAAGAGTTGCCGCGTACGGAATGCGAGGGCAAAACAACAAGGTGAAGCTGGCGGCACATACACTTCCCATCAGGGTCGTTATTGGCATACCTGAGACGCTGGAAACACACCGGATGGCTGCACTGAAGCAGGAAATTCAATGTGGACGGGCATCAAGCGGCGGTCTTATTGTTTGAATGGTTATTTATGATTGATAGGTTTCCTCTCCACCATTGTGATCACACTTAAAATGTTCCCGGTTGATGTTTTTTAATTTTTATTTCTTTGCCTCCAGTAGAACACTATGGAGCTGTTTGTCTGTCAGTATGTACACTACCGTTCAAAAGTTTGGGGTCACCCAGACAATTTTGTGTCTTCCATGCAAACTCACACTTTTATTTATCAAATGAATTGAACATTTCATATAACATATCGTCAAGATTAGAAATAATGATGACTATTTGAAGTATTAATTTTGTTCTTCAAACTTCAAGCTCAAAGGAAGGCCAGTTGTATAGCTTATATCACCAGCATAACTGTTTTCAGCTGTGCTAACATAATTGCACAAGGGTTTTCTAATCAGATATTAGTCTTCTAAGGCGATTAGCAAACACAATGTACCATTAGAACACTGGAGTGATAGTTGATGGAAATGGGCCTCTATACACCTATGGAGATATTTCATTAGAAACCAGACACTTCCACCTAGAATAGTCATTTACCACATTAACAATGTATCGTGTGTATTTTTGATTAATGTTATCTTTATTGAAAAAACAGTGCTTTTCTTTGAAAAATAAAGACATTTCTAAGTGACCCCAAACTTTTGAACGGTAGTGTATAGATATATATATATATACAAACAGCTCCATAGTGCCTACTGGAGGTAAAGAAATAAAAATAAAAAAACATCAACCGGGTTGACACATTTATATATATATATATATATATATATATATATACATATGTGTATATATATATATACAGTATGTCTGCACATTTATATATATATACATATATATATATATATACATATTTATATATATATATATAAATGTGCAGGAATACAAGCGGAACAATTGTGCAACGTTAACTAGGTTCATTGTAATTATAAACCAAGTTTAAAAAAAGTTATTGTTTCAAACCTTATTTCAACCCATCTTGAGTATCCCAGCCTCACACTCCGATACAGTAGCAGCTTGAAGGCAGAGGTAGCGAACAGAGGGTAGGAGGCAGGCTGCAGTGACCGGCCAAATGAGTGGAATAGTTTCATCTGGCCTTATCAGTTTCACGTCTTGTTTTGTCTGCCGAGCCCGGCGGGCCCGGCGGCGTTGGCCTACGGGGAGGAATGTTGGTTCATCGAGCCGAGCCGATGGAGTCATGATGAAGTTTGTCTCTGGAATAACACCAGCCATCCCTGTCCGCCTCTCATTCCAGCAGTGCCACGAGGAAGCCGCTCCATTCACATTTTTATCATAATTCATCATTAAACTAGAATGGGCACTCGGTAGAGCGCATACCTTCGCATATCACAAGATTGAGCATTGAATTATGAACATTTTGGCATTAGTTGCATGCCAATTGGATAAAAATTGACTGTGCTATGGTAAAAATAAGATATTGACCTTTTCATGACCTTGACGTTGACCTTTGACCCGATCGATCCCAAAATCTAATCAAATGGTCCCCGGATAATATCCAATCATCGCACCAAATTTCATGCGATTCGGTTTAATACTTTTTGAGTTATGCGAATAACACGCACACACGCATACAAATAAATACACGGCGATCAAAACATAACCTTCCGCATTTCCAATGAGCCCATTCCTGAGAGCTCCCTCGACCCAGGCTGACCTCTTCCGCATTCCCCCCCCCCCCCCCCCGGGTCAGTCTGACCAATCGCGTGTCTGTAAACACGGTCACCGGCCAACCAGACAGTCTCCGGTCCTCCTTGGCCATCAAAACATCGCTCCCCAAAAAGCCCAAACAAACGTCCGAACCGAGCGACCGACAACTTCTCACGTCCACATATTCGATGGGGGGAAAAGACGGCACCATAACAAAAACAAGAGGCTGAGTGGGACGGGGACGAGAGGGGACGGGGGGGGGGGGGGGGGATTCTATATTTGGAAACAGACGAGTGGGCGACGAGATGTCTCCTCTTCTTCTGTCGCTCGCTGCTTCACTCTGAGCCGTCTCCTCCTCTCCGCGTGAGGCCCAGCTGTGGTCGTACAGTATAATACGCTCTCTATCTGCAGTAGGGGCTTTAATGCTGGGTAAAAGGGGGCGGGGCCACGCCGAGACTCCTGCGTCCCGAGGATCAGCCGGCACAGCGTCTCTGGGGGGCCGTGGCACCAGGCACGGGGCCACTGTCTGGGCAGGGCAGACAGCTGGGGAGGGGTCTGTCTGAGACACACACACACACACACACACACACACACATCATCTGTTACTCCATCCACTGTATGGAGGCAACTCTTGTGTCCGTGGCGTGTTGCATCTGAACTGGTTTACAGTTTGGCACATATTTATTTGAAGCACATTTTTTGGACAATTATTGATCGCAATGACAAAAGCGATGAATAAATTCTCAATATATTTTTGGGGATTGAGAAACAAAATTGATCGGCGTCATTGGCAAAGTCACTTTTAGCTTTTTTTTTCGTTTGTAAATTGAAAATATGTGTCGACTGTTAGGCACACAAGCCAAATAAAAAAAATCAGATTAATCTTGAATAAAAAATGATTATTGGCTGCGTATAAATACTATATCTAGGTGTCATGGTTCCTCAGCAAACGGCACCATTGTTGGTGTTGTTGTTGTTGTTGTTGAGGAGGCGAAAGTATTTCCCTGTGCATCGGCCATCATGATGCCATTAATATCCATTTCAGCAGTCGCCCTGGCCACGCCCACCAGGAGGCCACGCCCCTCGTCATTTATAATATCCGGCTGACTGGCCCATTGACGACGGGAACAAAGCCTCAGTGTAGCCGACCTACAGCAGGGGCCGGAGTAACACGGCACCTCCCCGGTGACTGGCGATGCCACGCTGGCTGCCACCACAGCCTGGCATGGGGGGGGGGCATTTGGTGGTTGTGGCAGCTGGCTGTGAGAAAACCAGGGGGGGGGGTTCTTATTTCATAAAGACTCCCCTGTGTGAGGCCACACCCTGGACGCAAACTTAATATCTCTTGCCGAGGTGCACGTACACATGCTCTCTCTCTCACACACACACACACACACACACACACTATCTGTACTACAAAGATATAAACACAACAGTGTGGACAAGGCGACTGACAGATTGACACACAGTGTCACTCTCCTGGTGCATATCAGTATCAGTGTGTGTGTGTGTGTGTGTGTGTGTTTGTGTGTGTGGAGCGGTGTCACGCCCCGTTTATTAGCTCTGAGGAGACAGGGGAATGTAATCAGACCGTCCTGATTACCAATCATCCGCCCACGTTAGAGCCCGAGATGGAGAAATATTACTGCCTGTGTGTGTGTGTGTGTGTGTGTCGTTTACCGTCCTGCTTCTACTGTTTTTTAATGTGAATGTAAATAAGCATGTTAGAATGTGCGGCACGCCGTGTCCTCATGACACGGGTCAGGGGTCAGGGGGTCATGTCCAGCTGTCTGAGGACAAATGGTCCATTGGCAACTGCTCTCCCCCCCCCCCCCTTCCTCTGTCTCACTCCCTCTCCAAAAATGTTGACTCTTCTTAAGTTAACATTGGAAACATTCTGAGATAGATGGATAGATGGAGAGATGGAGAGATAGATGGATGATGGATGATGGATGGATAGATAGATAGATGGATAGATACTTTATTCATCCCCAGGGGGAATATGTAAATAAAGTTACAATATATATAATCCAATAAAATAACATAGCAGAGCAGGACATATGACATTTAATAAATCTACATAATAAAGTCAATCAAAAAGAACAACATGCAAAGTGGTTCTCAGTGGAGGTGGAGACGGAGGTGGAGACGGGGCGTCATCCTCCATCAGAAGCGTTTCTCTCTGATCTCCAGCCACCATCAAGGCTCTCGTTTGATATTCACACTCTCGTGTTTAAAGTTGAACTGCCAAAAAAAGTTCATATGGCACTTACAAACATTTATTTCCCTCCAATTCACGGGGGAGTGGAACGTAAAAGCATTCCCTCACACACACACACACACACACACACTCACACACACACTCACTCACACACACACTCACAGCCTGCTCATGATTCATCTCTCTCGGCTTGTTTATGCTGCACATTTATTTTGTTTGCGG